>NC_044354.1:10738028-10945528 GCF_007364275.1 Archocentrus centrarchus
CCTTTTGCTCTTCTATCTGTTCAGAGTCAAAGTTTATCAGACAAAGTCGGAAGGACAGTCTAGAATGATAACACCAGGGTGGCAAGATAAGGAGAACAGAGGACACAGCGTGACCTGAGCTGTCATATATACACGCTATGTTGTCAAGCAACAGCAAACAAAAAAATAAAATAAAATAAAAAATAACCAAACATGATTCTCATAAAAAGAGCATTCTACATTTTCTCTTACACCCTGGAGGTAACCAGAACACACAGCACACAGTACCAAACCCATAGATTATAACTTTCTTATCCAAAAATCTGTGAAAAAAGTGGTGAGCAATGAAGAGAGCTTGTTGGCATACTATATGAAGCAGAGGGAAAGAGAAGCTTCTAGATTGACCCCTGATTTTACTTTTTAGTAAAGCAAATCACTAAACACATATATCGCTTGTCAGTACATTGAGAGAATTTTAACTTTATATTTAATATTTTAGCTGAAAAGGCATCCATACTCAAGGAAAATAATCAAGGACTACAAGGGGTTTTATTACAGTATGAATCCATGTTGCCTTTTGTATATATCTGAGAGGCTTTTGTTAGTCATCGACCATGTCAACAGAGTAATGGGTCGTTGAATGTGTCGCAATTGGCAGAACATTTTCAACAACCTCATGAGCTATGGCTTTTCTTACCAAGGTTAGGACACATCAACATTCCAAAGGTGTGCTTTACATGCTCTCCCTCACTCATTCACACCTTTCATCTGTTTTCAGCACCTATCACCACGCAGTGAAAATCACTTCAGATAATGAGTCAGGGAAATCTGCATAGCCTGTCAACGACATCTTACCAGTACACGGCTCATTCATATGCATGAGGTCATGGCGAGACATCTGCCCCCATTGGATCTGTTGTGCTAAAGCCCGCCTCTGTGATCAGAGCTAACAGCTATTGGATGGCTGTTCATTAACAACCATATTCCTATTGACCAAATAACCAATGATTACAGATTTTTTTTTTTCCTGATTGCCCGTGGGGTGTGATTTAAGTCCTAAAATGAAAAGTGGCTTGAAATGATGTGCTCTTGATCTAAACTCCAAAGTGCCTCAGCACTACTATTAGTGAGTTCATCTCATACAATATACATGAAGTATTCCTTGTTTCTGATTTTTTTTCCTCACAGAGCAGCACACACTGCTATTTTTGCACTGAATAACTTAAGTGGTTAGATCGGTTAATTTTAAGATTTTGCAAAAAATTATTGTGACACTATTTGCTTTATAAATTTTCTGAAACTCCATACTGATGATGATCTATAATAATTGTTGGGGATGTCATGTGCACACAACAGACAAGCTCAAACACCAAAATAAATAAATAAAATTACAAAGCAAAGTAAATGGTTTTTAAAGTCAGCTCTCTCGGCTGTATGTGAGCTGCTTTAAATGTTTACTTTTAAACAATTTCACACTCATCTATTATGCATTATTGTCATCCCAAACTATAAAACAATGGCATTTTGACTGCCAATATTTTGAGTGCACACTAGAGCAATCAATACAATTATTCATAGAAGCTGAATTCAATAAGACATAAGCAGACATTACAAGAGCTCTATAATTGATTTCCAAACTCAAGACAATATAATGTTTGTATAAAAAGTAAAATTAGCTGCAGAATTAATCTGCCACACTTGATGTTACCTGACATTGGTCATGAACAGCCTGCTCTGTACCAGTACCTGTGCAACACAGTACCGCAAACTAATCAGTGGAGCCTGCACTAAACTGCCTGGTATTTTCATGCAACCTTTGAAAAACATAAAATTGGTATACTTCATTTTATTTTGCAAGGCGTTTCACAAAAACATAATTCAACAACACAGGCTGGTGACGTGTCCAGGGTGTACCCTGCCTCTCACCCTATGACAGCTGGGATAGGTTCCATTCCCCCCGCGACCCTGAAAAGGATAAGCGGAAGAAAATGGATGGATGGATTTAAAAGCTCTAAAATGAATTCGAACATTACATATAAGCTTTAAATTTCCAGTTTATAAAATTTAATTTACAGATTTAATCTCTCGTCCTCCTCTCCTCTCCTGTCTTTGTTACATCTATCTCCATCTCTGACAGTGTCACATATTAATGTGTATTTGGGCGTGTTTGTTTTTTTTTTGTTTGTTTGTTTTTTCACTCCTTGAGAAATACAACAACTGTGCATGTAGCTAGCAGACACATTTTGTTAACAAACTGTGGAGAAACGGTTTGTGTGTTTGGTCATATTTATGGAGCTGTTTCAAAGTTCCATTTGATATTAGCTGCCACATTTACTTCTATAGTGCTAGTTAAATGCTTACGTACCGCAACCAACTTTATCTACATCAATCCTTTCTATGCTGGCAAAGAGAAACTACCAGGTGTAGTCAATCACGATTACTACTGAGAAGTGAATAGGCCTTGACCTTGTCAAGTTTAAAAACATTGTAGAACCTTCAGCACCACTTATTAAATGATTTAAGTGAATGGATGTATATATTTTTAGCCTGTATGTATAATTTTGACCCTGTGCAGATTAGAGAAATCCAAAATAAATTCAAACTTGAGCACCAAATTCATGTTTTTTTAGTCATTGAAGATTCATACCCATGATGCGTCTATATAGACTTCCACCACAACAGGTGTATGCACACTGTAAAGGTGAGGTGTATGAGGTTTTTTCAGAGCTGAGAGATGTTGAGATGTTGCTGATTACAGAGCATCACCTCTGCTACAAACCGGATTGGCTGATAGGACACAAAGTATAAAAAGTGTAAAAGCAAATTGCATGTAAACATCTGAACAACTGTAAATGATTTATGACAGAAATGCACTGTAAATACTGGGCCAGACCTCTTAATTTCAGAATTTGTGTTTTGAATCACTGTTGCGCCAAAGTCATTTCATGAAATTTCTTTCCTCCATGATCATCTGAAAGTGGTATTTTTCGGAGGTGGAAGAGTTTAGGAACCGCAGAAACACAACCAAAAGCAAAGTGGCAGACAACGTAAAGTCACACAGCGGGGTCACCGAGTAAAAGTCGCAAACGCTCTGCTGACTCAGTAACTGCGAGGTTCCAAACCTCCTCTGGCATTAACATCACTGGGGAGCTTCATTGCATGGAGCATAGAGCAGCTTCTCTAGTTGCTTGCATTTTTGATATTTAAATGTATCTGATCTGGAGACTCACAGACAAAGCACTTAAGCTTTTTTTGATAAAGGAGGGGTTTTTTTTCTGTTTCTAAAGGCTAATTCATTTTCTTACACAAACAGCAGCAATATAATGCATTCTGCTTGCCCTGTTGACATCACAATAAGACTTATATCAGAAGACTGCCATTATCAGATGTCAAGATATGGATTAACAGGGCACAGGTTATATATTATGTTGTCTGTAAAAGGACTTCAGAGTGTGCAGATTTACTTGTTATATATTATTCCATTATGTAAAATAATGTGTTTTTTATTTATTTAATTATTTCTTAATATACACTATATTGCCACAAGTAATCACGCACCCATCTAAATCAAGCACCTAGGCATGCAAACTGTTTCTACAAGCATTTATGAAAGAATGGGATGCTCTCAGGAGCTCAGTGACTTCCAGCATGGTAACGTGATAGGACGCCACCTGTGCAACAAGTCCAGTCGTGTAATTTTCCCCCGCTATAAAAAAATTCAACTGTTAGTGGTATTATAACAATTGTGGAAGTGAGAACGACAGTAACTCAGCCATGAAGCGATAGTCCACATAAAATTACAGAGAGCAGTCAGCGGATGCTGAGGCGCATAGTGCACAGAGGTCACCAACTTTCTGCAGAGCCAATCGCTACAGTCCTCCAAATGCAAAGTGTCGGATGCAGTTTGTGTGAAGCACACCGCCACTTGACTCTACGGCAGTGGAGACGTGTTCTCTGGAGTGACGACTCACTCTTCTCCGTCTGCCAATCTGATGGATGAGTCTGGGTTTGGTGGTTGCCAGGAAAACAGTGTAAAGTTTGGTGGAGGGGGGATGATGGTGTGAGGTTGTTTTTCAGGGATTATGGTGTGGGGTTGTTTTTCAGGGATTATGGTGTGGGGTTGTTTTTTACGCACCAGTGCACAAAACAAGGTCCATAAAGACATGGATGAGCGAGTTTGGTGTGGAAGAACTTGACCGGCCAGCACGGAGTTCTGACCGCAACCCTTAGAACACTGCTGGGATGAATTAGAGAGGAAACTGTGAGCCAGGCCTTCTTTTCCAACATCAGCATCTGACCTCACAAATGTGCTTCTGGAAGAATGGTCAAAAATTCCGATAAACACACTCCTAAACCTTGTGGAAAGCCTTCCCAGAAGACTTGAAGCTGTTATACTGTAGCTGCAAAGGGTGGGCTGACATCATATTAAACCCTATGAATTAAGAATGGGATCTTACTCAAGTTCATATGAAGGCAGACAAGCAAATACTTTTGGCAACATAGTGTGGAGTGCCAGGTCCAAAAAAATCAACTCTGACATCTGTGAAAGCCACTTTTCCAAATGTATCTCTCTTTTGGCAAAATATAGCTAAGGAACATGGCTGGGTGACTTGTGTAATGCATGTTTACTTCATCATTTATGCAGCTAACATTACTCTTTAAGTGGCTATGAGAATGACCAAGACATGTGCATAAAACTAACCATGAGCTACCTTCACAAAAAAAGATATACACTGATTCAGTCTTCTTAGAGAACGCATCATTCTCCATCTTTGCTCCTTTTTCCTCTTCCGTTTCATCTTTTCTCTTCATTCTTAAAGAAAAAGTATGGCTCCTTTTCAACTCAGCACTTTCACTGCTCAGTGCATTCCTCATACCTGTCACAAAATGGATTAATAACTTTAGGAGTCAAATATGGTGGCCAATTCAAGGACCCACAGGTTCAAAGCACCACTTCTCAGGTAAACTGATTTACATGTGCTTCTTCACAAAGGTTCAAATTACTCTTTTGTCCACAGTTTTTCCTTATCTTGCAGCCTAAGTCACTTTAGTCAAATTTATCTGCCCTCATCTTTGCTTATTTTAACTGTCAGCACAGGCTTATGCTCTTTTTTTTCAATTAATGGCTGCATATTTCTTTGCTGTTTTCTTTTTTTTTTTTACCTTTTCTCTACCTGTCTTTATTCCCATCACACCCTAGTAAATGTTCTGATGGTTTATAGAATCATGTGGCTCAGTGGCTGATAAGCTGTAATTAAAGTGTTGTGATATAGTGATAGCAGAGGATTGAGAATCACGTCAATTAAAAACCAATTACGAGGTACATGTTAGACCTTTTATAGGACACAGAGGGTGCACAGATGATGTGCATCTGAGAGAAGATCAGAAGAAGAGGAGATAAAGTTAGGAACTGTAAATATTGATGGAAATACATAAATGTTGATATTTACAGAGAATGAGAGAAGAAGGATATGTGATATAGACATAAGTTTGGATTATGTTCCTGTAATTAGCTATAGAGATATTGCTTAGTTTCTATTAGTTTCTATTCTATTGTTTTAGGGAATGAATAAAAGTTTAATATTTCACAGGGTTTGACTCAGTGGAGTCAACATTTTATCTGATGCGCTGCTGGTCATTGGCAATACTTAAAAACAAAAGATGTGGCAACAACTGCTTTGGACAGATAGAAAAACAAAACACAATTTTAATGTTCTCCATACAGTGTCAATTGAACATACCCTGGCAAAGGGTCCTAGTTCTTTTTTATCCATGTGTACGTTTAGCTCTTGGTAGTAATGACTTACCTGTAAAAATATGCATCTGTGCGCATTTGTGTTGCACTTGGGCGCCAATGTGGTCAACAGCAACCATTCAAGGCAATGCTTGCAATTCCATGAGACACGCCACAACGCATCCCAGAAGCAGCTCCGTGTCATTTAAAATAGTCTACTTTTTTACAGAAGTTGCAGCAAGCTGTACAGACAAATTAAAAGATGCAATGTTACAGACACGGTGTGTTTCAGGAGTTAATGAGCTTTTTGCTGCTTAGGTGACTCTGAACCCTCTCTATGCAGGTATAGGTGCCGGCTACGAGGGAACCTTCCATTTTAGGTTAACAACCCCTCTTCCACACTCCTCTCTTTTACTGCCCTTGAGGTGACTGCTGTGATTTGGCTATACAACTAAAACTGGATTAAATTGAATTGAATTCCCATGTATTCATTAAAAATGTACAACTGCACATTTTAATGAATGCATGCAAACTGAGACACAGCAAACAGAACAATCTGTTTAGTGTTTACTGTTTGTTGTATCTCAGTGTTCATCTTTTATATTTCAGTGATCTTTTCACATGGCCACTATAGCTGGCTAAGCAATTGAGCAATTTACTCCCATTATTAAATTGGTGGACAAATGCTGTCCTCCCACCTATTCATCCATCCATCTATCCATGGACAGGATTCAGCACTTCCACTCCCAATTCTGGACCCCACCCACAACCGCTCTGAGACCCTGAACTTGATAAGAGGATGGATGGATGGGTGGGCAAATGAATAATATATTGTCAGCTTTTTAAAGTTACAAAATTGTATTATTTTAAATTATCTTATTAATTGTAATTATTTATTACTTCGCTTTTCTGCATTCATGCCCACCTAATTTGTGGGTCAGCATTATCTAATGTTGCTATCCTGACAACTTAACATTGGCTTACTGATTAGCGATGCCCTAACCCCAAGATTCATGGAGTCAACACTTTTCAAACAATCTCATACCACACACCTCTTTATAATGCAGTGAAAAACAAATTCATAATTTATAACAGCGTGGGGCAAAAATAAGTGACTTTAAGCATACATGTAAGACAAAGAAGGCATTGAGGCAGCAGCACTGTGTAGCAGTGAGGTATTCAGACCATAAGAAGGAATAAGATAACTATCTATCTATAATTAAATATTGAAAAAAAATCTGTAGATTATTCCCTTGGATGATCCTCAAAGTAATCTCAGCACAGTGCCTCACCCTCATGCTGTGCACAAGCTGTTAATAGTGAGGGAGCCACTCTGCAATGTTCTTGTGATTACCATTTGAAGTTACGTTGTGTTTCCATTAATGCAATTTGAAATGGACAATGGCCAATTTAAGAAAACAAATTCTTGATCTATTTTTGGTTTACATGGCACCCTCTTTGTTTTTTATAATGTGCGTTTCTTTAATTAAAATACTGCTAAGGCACATATTATTTTTTTTTTACCCTCAACACGCACATATTTGATTTTTTTTCCTGTCTGCGAAAGGAGTGCCATCAGGACCACTGCTGAGGCCACCAGGATCACTGTAATGCTATCAGCAGAACCTTAAACTGACAGTACTCATGCCACCAAATTTTCGACCAACAAGAGCAAAAACTTTTATTTGTTTTTTGTTTGTTTTTTAATGAAACATTTCTCAAATTGGCATTTTAAACCTTTACAGCTTTGCCGAGGAATAGACTGCTTGAGACCATCTCAAACATTCTGAAAAGATGACAAACTTCTCATTCTCTCTACTTCTCTCCTTTTCTTTCCCCTCTTTCCTCCCTTCTGCAAAGTCTCTCTGATGCATGAGCACCTGCTTTGTAGCTGACATTTAAGCAACATCTCATCACACCGCCAAGTCTGATCACAGATTCAATCTTCACAGTAACATTGGGTCAGAGCTTAGACCCCCATGTCGCCTATCTTATCTCAGTTTCTGCTATTTTAATTACACACTGACATTTACTTTTACAGGTTCGACACTGTGGTACAGCTAATAAATAATTAAATGTTGAGGCTGGGAGGTAAATCAGCTTTTTAAGGTATATTAAAATATTTTCATTGAGACAATAATGTTTGTGTTTTGTTTTTTTGCTCTCCAAAATGTGCTCAGTCCCAACCCCATTCTTGCTCAAAAGGTTCCCCTGCACCATGGAAAACTCTCAGAGTTTGAAAGTATTTGTTAAAGTACTGTTACATTTGTATGTGTGACAGCAGATGATAAGTTGATAAGTTCCCTGATTCCCAAGAGGGGATGTCAACCTAAAATTCCCAAGATGATAAGTTCCCTGAAATGTGGAAACAGCACACTAACAAGCCAAGTAGTTTCTGATCTATCCACAGTGTGTTTCAACATGTTAGTTCAGAACCAATTAACCCTTTCTAACACCGCTGTCAAACAGGAATACAAGGATTACAAACTAATAAACCTGGGTGCTGCTACACAAGCAAATCTTTTGTTTTTAAAGCGAGATCTTGTAACATAGAAATGAGCAATGGAAACCATCCAGCAGCCAACAAGATACCAGCTTCCATTTCCCAGCTGTCTGATTGCAGAGTAAAATTTTACTCTGCCTAAATTTGGCAGACACCAAAAACAGATATTGCTTTTTTTCTAGGTGGGACATTTTTTTTTTTCCATTGCTAAAATACCTTTTACTTCTCACTTCCAATCTACAGCAGTACATTATTTAGATTAGTAGTCTTGAGTATATGCTGTCATCTACCAGGCATTGTCTAAGTACCTCATATAACCCCACTTCAAACAAACCACACTACACCTAAGTGAAAATGGCTTACCAACTAAAATGTTTTTTACTTTATTTATAATTAATAAATATGTAAATGAATTACATAAATAACAAATGAACATACATATGGTCTAAATTTTCTGAAAATGACAATCTCTCCTGACCCTTAGAACACTGCTGGGATGAATTAGAGAGGAAACTGTGAGCCAGGCCAACATCAGCATCTGACCTCACAAATGTGCTTCTGGAAGAATGGTCAAAAATTCCCATAAACACACCCCTAAACTTTGTAGAAAGCCTTCCCACCAGAGTTGAAGCTGTTATTGATTAAGAGTGGGATGTCACTAAAGTTCCCGTGCATGTGAAGACAGATGAGGAAATGATTTTTTACAGTATAGTGTATGAATATTGTGTTGCACATCTTTGAAGGGTAAAGAGCATGTTTGCCAAATTTCATGGCTCAATTCCTTCTAATTTTGGAGTCTATAGACTAGAAAGGTAAACTTCAAGGATAGACGGATGGACGGATGGACAGATGGACAGCGAGATAGACGGTATGATGACAATAACCTCCTGCTGTATTTTGTGTGGGAGGATAAAAAGTGAATTTCATATATCACCGATTCATTCAATTCACCACTTATCCTAGAGCCAAAGGTTGTTGTTGGAATCTCTCAACTATCTGACTCTGTGCCCTACAGGAAAACAGACAGGGTTTTATTTATTTTTTAAAGTTGTGTCTCAGAAAAGATTTAAGTATAATGTACTGATTATAAAATATGCAGGGAAAAACTAACCCCCCCCGTCAATCATAAAGTGTGATCTGACTGTCTTCTTTTTTGAGGGATTGTGAGCTGTCAGTCCAGGTCTGCATGACTACAACATTGGACGATTTTATATCCATTCATCTACATAATAAGGGTACAGAGAGACACAAACACGCATGCACTTGTATATGAATACAAATGTATTCAATCCCATTACATGGAAGCAAGAATAATCAGGCACATACAAGAACACCTGCAGCCTCTCCATGTCTGTGGCTCGACCAGAAACCTTCCAACTCATTTAAATATACACAAACCAGCACACACACTGAAGTAGGTTGACACACAAACAAAGGGGAATAAATGGTAATCAGATTGTGATTATGGGTTTCTGTGAAACTACAGAGACAATGGTCAAGGTGTGCCAATGTTCTCCCCACTATTTGAGCAGCTAATACCAACCAACCAAATAAAAACACATTTATACCCTTTTTACACTAAAATTAGCCAAAGTATCACACAAAACCTCAAAAATAAGCTGATTGACTAATTTCCCTTTGCTAGGAGATGAATTTACATATCATGTTTACATTTTGGCCAACTGGAGCTGTAATTGATGAATATCCTCTGACTGTTATGGTGTGGCAGACTGGGTCTGTGCTTGTTTAACCCCATTGATTATCCACAGGTGGAAAGGTGAGGCAGGCATCAGGTATTTGATCTGCCAGTGGGCAGAGTCTCTAGTCTGGTTTGTCCTTTCCACACCTGTACCAGATCAACTCATGTGCAACTCATGTGAAACTCACCGCAGGGGTGAAGGTTGGGCCAAGCCTGTTACCTGAGATTAGTATTCTTGCTCATCGACTAACCCTAAATCTCTCAGCTTTTTCCAGTTACCAGTTATTTGCATTAGTGGGTCATCTGTTTCCCTGGAATCCCTTGGAATTCAGACTTGTGCATACCTCAGAACAGTCTTTCCTAATTCAGCTACGAAACTCAGAACTCAAAGGAAAGGACTTATATGCTCAACTGCCTGCCCACTCACCATTGGTTCTGCTCACTCACCTCTGGAAACTTACCTGCCTCCCTAGAGCACCTCCCGGGGCTGAACAGACCTCCCACTCACAAATCCCATGCACAAGTGCGGTCCCACAGATTCCACCACCTTAGATTTGCTCGCTCACCAACTTGAAACACTTGAAACTCATAAACTCTCACTTGAGACTGCTTTCTGGGTATGACACTGATGACTGCAGACATCTGACCTGAAGAAGAGAGCTGTTTTGGCACTGCCCACCGACACCAAAAGCCAGATGGGGTGTCTCATGCTTCATGTAAAAGGTGCTTTAATCCACATACATTTACATGTGCATCTGTGTGTGTGTGTGTGTGTGTGTGTGTGTGTGTGTGTGTGTGTGTGTGTGTGTGTGTGTGTGTGTGTGTGTGTGTGTGTGTGTGTGTGTGTGTGTGTGTATCTGAGTGGGCAATGGTGTCTGAATGATTAATGATCACTGTGCAATAGAAAACCAAAGATAATATACAGGGACAACCAGACACACTTGAAAAGTAATCAATACTTAAGCAGAAGAAATGCAAGTGTCCACGTGTGTGTGTGTGTGTGTGTGTGTGTGTGTGAGTGTGTGTGTGTGTGTGTGTGTGTGTGTGTGTGTGTGTGTAAATAAGTGAATAATAACTTTGAACATGAGCTCCATGTAATTAACTGTGAGCCAGAACAGATAGACTCCACAGTCAATATGTCTTAAAAGAAAAATACAGTGTGTGTATGTGTGTGCGAGCAGGTGTGTGTGCGTGCGTGCAGGTGTGTATTTGCATGTTGGCATATGAGAGTACATGCATAGTATAAGGATCAGTTAAAACCACCCCAGGCTAAGAGAGAGGTGTAAGATGTTAATATTTGCATTGGAGTGTTGTACGGTATAAATATAAAAGTGTGTGTTCATGCTGTTCAATGCATTGTGTGAGTTGTCATTATGGTAAGCATGGTGTGTTAGTCAATCTGTCCCTGGGGGCCACATAAAAGCCACATAAAAAAAAAATTAATAAATTAAAAAAAAAAATCATACAAGACCCCAAATAGAATTCAACAGTTTGAGGTGAAAAGTAACAACTAAAACAATATGGACAAGCCTGAGGGTGAGAATAGATGCATGTAGAAATGAAAACAATAAAGCATGGAGTATTAAGCATAACTACAGCACAGGGGAGAAGGAGAAGTTAAAGGGAGAGTGAAAGAGGATAGTATATAGACAAAGAAGCCAAAGATTCAAAATCAAGGTAACCAACATGGCTAAAATTAAATAAAGTGAAGTGATAACAGGTAAACTACTGTAGAGTTAAAATGAACTGAAACTACTGAAATAATCACTAGTCTATAGCCTCGAGGGACAACATGGCAAGCGCAATTTAGCATGCACACGCATCAGCAAAAGCAATCAATGTAAAAACAAAACACAAACAGGCGCCCATACTGACACCCTCACCCACATGTAAACAGTCTCTCTTACTCTCCACCCTAAGCCTGGCATTGACTGTTTAGTGCTGCAGGTTCTGTATTGATTTCTCTAATCAGCTTCAAATGAACAATTATAGCCAGCTGTTACTTGCAGCTTCTCCTTAACAGTGTATATATCTGTATAAAAAATTAAACTCTGCTTTTTCTAAATAGTTTTAACAAAGGAAAAAACTGCCCTGTGGGCAGTTTTTGTTTATCCTATAGGTCCTCTACCAGAGGCCTGGGAGCTTGAGGGTCCTGCGCAATATCTTAACTGTTCCTAGGACTACACTCTTCCAAACAAAGATTTCAGATGCCTTTCCAGTCTCCCACTTTGGGAGTCAATGCCCTACTACTTTTTGTCAGTATGTCCTGGTTCTTCTACACCTGATGGCGACATCTGAGCCAGTATGGCTATAGTTATATATGGGTCACGCCACACTATTGGAGCATGTGTGAAATATGAAATAATATTTATTGCACACTTCTTGGATGTTGTTTCTGGAACCCAAAGGAGCCACTCTCCCACTTTGGGTGTCACTACCCCACGTGTTCTGATTTCAATGGGGTCGGTCCACTGTTACCTTCACCTTCCACATCCTCTCTAGTTCTTCTCTCAGCCCTTGGTATTTCTCAAGCTTCGTGGCTTCCTTCTTCCTGACCTTGCTATTGTCTCAGGGGGAGCCCGTCCATGCTGCCTTGTATCAGTGGTTCAGGTTGCTGGCGAAATGATGTAGGGGATATTTTATTGGCACACTTTGAGTTCCTTAGAACCAACTGAGCATTAAAAGCCACTGTCTATCTAAGTATTGTTCTTGACCATGTCTATTCCTTTATGACCACAGTGTACCCATTTTCTGATGGCTACACAACACAACACTCAAATAACACAACACTCAAATAATCTCAAACTGTTTTCTTGAACATGGCAATGAGTTCACTGTACTCAAATGGTCCCCACAGTCACCAGATCTCAGTCCGAAAGAGCACCTTTGGGATGTGGTTGAATGGGAGATTCACATAATGGAGCTGCAGAAACTGTGTCATGCTATCGTGTCAATATGGCCAAAAATCTCTGAAGAATGTTTCCAGCAGCTGGTTAAATCTGTGCCATGCAAAACTGAGGCAGAATGAGGTCCAATCTGGTACTAGCAAGGTGCAATCAATAAAGTGACAGGTGAGTGTAATTATGTAATGGAGATGTGTATATTTGTGTGTGTGTGTGCGTGTGCGTGTGTGTGTGTGTGTGTGTGAGTGTGTGAGAGAGAGAGAGAGAGACTGCTCTATTGAAAGTGTTTACAAAGTTCAAACAATAGAAGATCAATAGGGAAGGTATCACTAGATGAAAAGAAAACTCTTATCGAATGTTAGGAATAAAAGGTCTGTGAAAAAACTAGGCAGGAGAAAAGAAAAGCAAAGCCAAGTGACGGCAATAGGAAACTGAAGGAGAGTAAAATTTCACTGCAGCCTAGTGTGTGCATAAGTGTGTGTGCACAAAGTACAATTAGTGTACATAATAAGACAAACCCCAAAAAAAAAGTCATTAAGGACACTAGAAAAAAAGCTGAAAATGGCATTTCATGTTTATCAGCACCTCTTCTTCTCTTGTAGTCTCTCTATCAGCTGTGTTTTTTGACTAATTTTGGCTCCAATTAGTTTCACAAGGAAGAAGCACCTCTCCTCTAGGCCTGTCTTTGCTTCATGTATTGACATTTGTTTTGTGTGATATTACATTATTATAATTTAGTCCTTGGGGCCTGTTACACCATCAGAACCTCTCAACAGCTCTATTTAGTTTCAAATAAATGGATTTCAAATATTTTATTGAACTAAGCTGCAATTATCCCCAATTTTAAAAGGTTAGTATCCAAAACAGCAATTTTTCTTTCTTCAGTTCTGAATGAAGTACTTTGATTGTCATCAGTTATAGCAATTAAATAATCACGTGTCAGAAAATGAAATCCTTTGTAGTAAATGATAGGTTTGAAGCAAGACACAATGTTTGCATTCTGACAAAATGTGGTCCCCTATGGGCTATGGGGAGATATGATTTTACGAAGAAGATAGAAACAAACACACACACACACACACACACACACACACACAAAATTCAAGGAGCCAGAAAACAACCCAGGGATACACCCTGTGCAATAAGGTAAAAAGTATGTCTGGCTAACTTATGTTCTCCATCTCTCAGATTGTGACCCCAATAAACTTCTGTACCCATAATTCCCCCTGGCCTCATGTCATGCTTTACTGGCTGCCTAATTCACAGAAAAAGGGAAAAGAGCAGAGAGACAGGGAGCAGAAAGATCATTAATTAGAAAGATCATTATTGCTTAAAAGAGATAGAAAAGAAAAACAACGCAGGCCAGATAAAAATAAATTACAGGAGATCATCAAACTGTGAAACCCTCGGAGCACTGCATAAGCTCATCAAGCCTACCCAAGTGCTGGCTAGCCAAAGGGCCCAGATTCTGACTGGCTGGTATAAACAGTGTTATTTTTTGCCAATTAATGAAGGGGCAGTATTGTTTGGCTGGGTTTCTTCCCTATGTTGCACTTTCCCCCATCTCACACCCACTCACTCATTGTCCATCTCCCTTCTGTTCCCTCTGGTTCAGAGGGAGAGACAGGGATGAGCACAGTAAAAAAAAAAAAAAAAAAACTCCAGCATTGCCACGGTTTAAGGGTGAGCAGAAAGGGAAAGCGGGCTAACATTGACCGTGAGAGAGGTTGTGTTAGGGTCACTTGTAATCAGGGGTTAAAGTGGGATTTGGCAGGTAGGGGAACCCTAAGCTCTGGTGTAGCCATGCAGTGGGAAAAATGACTCAGATGCCTCAAATAACTCCCACATTGATTTGTACTGTGAGCTCCAGTAGATTTGTTTTCTTTGTGCACAGGCTATGTGATCAGCTGATCTGTGCTGCTGCTGCATCTCTCACGTTTACTGTTCTTTGTGGATTTAGTCAACTGCATTCTCCAACACATAAACCATGTTACATGGGCTAATGCATTTTTCTGACTGCTTTCAAACTCTTATCTTAAGGGCATCATCAGCTTAAAAACTTTATACTGATGACAGCTGCCCTTGAGCTAACCTAACAGTGAACTTACCAGCATCTGCCTTGCACCAGACCAAATTAGCCAACTACAGTCAACAATTGAGGTTATAGGCTGCACTTGTTTCAACTTGCCATTGCTCTCAGACCGACTAAATACCACAAATAATCATAATTTTATTAATTACTGTCAGATATTTCTCAATAGGAATTAGCCACTAGTCCAACAGATTTCACATAACCATAAAAATAAGAATGGCATTTTTATTTATGTATTCATAAAAAAAGGCAAATTAGTTGATACTCCCACAGTTTCTACTTTCAGTTTCCTGTGGTCTGCTAAGTCTGCAAGGCGAAGGACGCACATTTTCCTGCCAGCAGCATCTTTCCACTTGCCAATGAAGCACAGTCACAAGGAGGCTGATATGTTACCACCTGTAATTGTGCACGTGACCCAACAAGCCAGTAGGAGTCACTAATGCAGCGAGAAACCTGTGCTTTCCATAACACATAACAAGTGGGGTTTTTTGTTTTGTCTTGTTTTTCTTCTTTACATTTGAAACCACATCTCTAATCTACATATATTTAAGCATAATCTATCACACAGAAGATACAGTCACCCTCTTTTGTCACCAGGTTGCTTTTAGTTACTTTGGCCATCAGAGACACTGAAAAGAAAAGTATTTTATATCACAGTATGTAAACAATTCATTTGAAATATACCACTTATGGAGGACCTAGTTCATGTCACAGAGTTATTTCAGCTAAACTCTGACACAGTCAGATACACATACTACATAAAAAGACTGTGTTATTGCTTTGTCTGCACTTTTTCCCACAGTAATGCTGGAATTCATCCCAGATCAAAATGTTATTCAAATGTGCCGTATCGTGGTTAGGACAAGCATGTACAGCTGTGCCTTTTATCGGTTGGCGGGAATGGGCTGTTACACCTGTTTTCCCTTGTAACCCAATGATTTGCTTACTGAGGGCACTGAAAGGATGTATTGATAGTCTGTAAAGAGGTTTACAAAAAGGAGGGAGTGAGTATGGCTTCCCATCCCATAGGAGAGCGGATAGCAGTGTGGAGGATGATGCCAAGTATATGCTACATCTGGAAGCAAGAGACAAGAACTGTGGGCATTGGATATTGAGTGCCTGCCAGATGACAATTGTCTAGACCAACACAGACGGAGGAGAGTACTCCATCTAAAATCTGCTGGCTTTCTGAGATTGTGAGTCAAACAGAAGAACGCAAAGAACATAGGAGGAGAATGCCAAGCTTTGCTATGCCAACTGCAGGATTAATGGGCTTGTTGCATCAGTTCTGACTTTCACCAGCATCTTGATATGCTTTATAGAAATATGAACAAGAGTATGATGCAAATCAGAAAAAAATATATAAATAGTTAATCATTTATCCTAAATATAGGAGGATAAAGTAGATTCTTTACACTCAAAGAAATGCAGGTACCAGCTGGTGATTAAAATAACCCACTCTATTAGAAACAAATGTAGATATCACCCCTTACAACCTAAAAAGATGTGTTACTTTTGGTTTAAAAGTGTCCTTTATTCCCCAGTCTTATCTTGTTTTATTGTATTTTTCTTAATGTTTATCACAGTGTTTAATATTTCCATCTCTATGTCCTCCTCATTGTACTTATTAGCTTTCAATTCTCACCATCCACCTTAGACCCTTATCTGAATGTTGATTCCATTGTGTTCTCATCCTGGGGAATCAATTACTGCCATTTTGTCAAAAGCCGCTCATGTCACGGAGATACGGGCAAAAAGTATTCTTTGTGCCTTGACACACCATCTGCAAAGAATATTAGAAATCATGATATAAGTGTCCTGTTTGAATTAGTGATAAAATCTGCATGAGGAGGCTTTCTTTCAGCGGTTCAGGTCCCATTTAAAAGCTTTGTGTTTTGCACTCTATCACAGGCTTTTCACTCTGTTTCACTCTCACTTTATTTTTGTTTTTACTTCTCTTTTGATTCCGTTTTTTTTTTTCCTTTAATTTAATCCTGAACTTTGTGAAACAAGGGTCCATATGTTAATGGTTGGTGACATTAGCCTTGCCATTGCTTTCGCTGATGAGTCACAGCACCAAAGAGAAAAGATACCTTTTTCGTGTATCTGAGGGGCTTTGACAAAATGGCAGCATTTGAAGCCCTGGGAGTGAGACGGGGCTGCTCATTCACTTATCTCTCACTATTGCCCTTCCACCATGCTGTGCCTTTAACCTTCACTGGTTTTTCTGGTCTGTATTATCCGTCTTCCACATTCAGTTATTCAATCCCTCCTGGATTTTTGGACAGTAATACTGCTCTCATCAGTCTCATTCGCTAAAACCTGACTCAAATCCTTGTTCTGTTTTTAGTAAGGATAATATGCTCTGATGTGCTAGTACATTAGAGCATAGGTGATTTCATAGTTGTCTGTATATTAAACATCAAAATGTTTCGATTTTTGTACATCACAGAATATCATCAAAAAGATAACCTCCCCCCTAGCCCTCATGGCAGCCACTCCAGCCCCCCAAGGAATATCACCCACGCATTAGCATTCAACATCCTTGCTACTTAAGTATACCACTCTATCAGAGTGGTAAATGTCACAGAGAGAGTGGAGTGAAGACCCCACAATGTTCATGTGTCTTTGGTTGTGTGCATGTGTGCGAGTGTGTTTGCTTCAGAAGATAGATAATAAAGTGAAGAACTGGCAGACAGTCCATAAAGGTTAATTAATATAGAGACAACGAGCAAGCAGGGGTTTGCTGTTACATGGATAGATTTCTAATACACACAAAGGACTGAATAAAGGGGGTTTTATCAAGCATCTATCCTGATTACAGTACATCACGAGTGTTAATCAGACACTACAGTACTGACAGAAATGTTGCAGAGAAATGCATCAAATAGCTGAATGTTTACTATAATGATCACGCCACCGAATGGACAACACTGACAACACCAATTAGTCAGTACAAATATTGCTCTGCAGTTTACTTCACACACATTTTATGTTGGTAGATGGTGTCTAACTATGAGCTGCAAATTTTATTAAAGAGCTGTATGTTATAGGAGACATCTGCACCGATCATTTGCCAGCTGTTCACTTTCCAACACATGAAGAATAATTTTGAATCACACTCACGTAGTTTGTGTAGTTGGATTTTGATTGTGGCAAATCATTTTTTCTAATGCAGTAAGACTAATATTTGGATTTGACTTAACCACACAATTGACATGTAAAGCCACAACAGTGAGATATGCTGTAATAGAGCTTGTATTCAGTTGAAAAGAAAGAAAGCCAAAATTTTCAGTGCCTGGATGTGAAAGTTTAATTTGAAATACAGTCATTTCTTCATATTTTGCTAGAAAAATGGGAAACGGGTGCAGTGATTTATCAGAATGTGCAAACATAAATGGCAATACACCATAAAAAGCAAAAAAGGTTTATACAATTCTAATGAGCTTGGAAGTCAGTATGTAGGTAGGTGGTATGACCAACTTTATTGTTAAACCCAGTCTAAACTCTCTTAGGAACCTTCTCTGGATTCTCTTCGGGAACAGTTCTCCAGGCTTCTTGAATGAGATTCCAAAGTTCTTCTTTGGATGTAGACTGCCTCCTCCAGTTTGAACCACAAATTTCAAATTTGTATTCATGCATACATGCATGTTTGCTGACTAATAGCTCTTTGGGAACTACCTTGTTGGTGCAAAAATATTGCTTCATACCTGTCAAACTGTGTTGTCTTTGACTTTTTTTCATATATAGAACTTAAGAAATTTAAAAAAAAAGAAGTGTTTTTGCAACATGCTTCTAGTAACAAAGTGCCTAAAGATACAATTAAAATCGTTTATTTGCTATGTTGGTTGATACATATAAACACAACAGTGTTTAATCCCTTAGGTGGCTTTTTTATGCTTAAATGATTCACAGCTCAGTGAGAAGTGGCTTATCGAACACATTTCTCTGAAAACGTCAGGTAGAAGGACTGAACTGAAAATGAGTGAAAAAGCACCCAATGTCCAACAAAAAAATTTGACAGACCTCCAGAAAGCCAGTAAAAAAAAAAAAAAATACAAGAAAGTCTGGCTCCCTGGAAGCAAAATATAAAGAAACACACAGAACAGTAAAAATAATGCAGAAGCCACAAAATATGTTTCTAATTTAAAATAAAATATTGAATACTGCATTCACAGTAATGTGTTGTAAGACATTTTTCTTCTTAAATAACATGGAAACATGGGAAACAGCCAAGTCCCTAATCAGCTGGGACAAGGGGATGAACAAAAATCAAGGTGAGCCTGGCAATCCTTCCACTGTGTATTTTACCAAGTTAGGAAATTGCTTATTGCATTTTGAAAACCATTTTGAAGGGTTGAGAAATGTGGGGAATATTTTTAAACTTCTAGTTTATAAGTGTGCCCGGTAATCACTTACCTGGTGGCCTGAATTAGGAAGAAAAACAGTGGTCATGTTGCAATTCAACACTGAAGAACAAAAGACTGATATTCACTAACCACAGGTTAGCTTGGCAGGAAACAGGAAATATTTATAATATAACCTTTTAGGATACAATCTGTGAACAATTTTCATTGATCCATCACTTATAAAACGCTGTTTTGTTGAACAGCTTCCTCTGCTTTCTATCCCCTTTGCTAAGATTGGTACATACTGACTCAGAGCCTCTTAGTAAGTGCATTACTAACACTCTCATACCCACAAACACTAAAAAAGACAAATCCAGATGATGAACCGCCCATAAAAGTGCCCAGCTAAGTTCACTATATTTTTTTAAAATGCTAGAGGTCAAAGTGAATTTAATGTTGGCATGGAAAAGATTCTGAGGAAGATGAAATCTATTGGCTGGCTCTGTTATAAAGATAAAAGCTTTAAATTGGACATGGAATGATAAATTATTCACCACTGGTGAGAAAATGCACTATTCCCGCCATCTGAATTGCACTTGTTCGTAAAATATATCTTTACCAAAGAACAATATTTCAACTGGGAATGGTGCAATGCTGTTGAGTCACAGTGTTCAAACGTGTTAAATGAGAACAAAAGGCAAAGTCAGACAGACTCCATTATATGCAGAAGGAAGCAAAGGAAAAACAAGCATTGCAGTTTTTTGTTTTTGTTTTTTTATCTGTAATAATAAACACCATTTCCTGCCTCAATCAATAATGACAGAAGCGGAAATTGTCCTCATTTTTTGTAATAACTGATTGCTTCACCTCTCCACAATATGTCCACTCCATGGTCTATTTATCATCAATGGATGAATTTAAGAGTGGAAAAGAAAACTAACACTGTTGAGGCTTCACTCAAGAAACACGGCCGCACAAATCATGTGTACTTATTGAAGTTGTAGAAGGTAGATATCTTTTGTGCTTTTGTGCTTACCCCAGCTTTTTGCTCATTTTTTCCCCTCCTTTCTTGTTCCATGTTAGAAATTTCTAAAGGGTTTTAAATAAATGACAGGGTATCTCAGTGAATAAACCCATTAAAGATATAGTTTGGCAATGAAGTGATCATCTTGTTTTCGTTTGGTCCCACTGTTATTCTGGAGAGGCCTCTTTTACAGTCTCTCCTAGTGATAAATGAAATTGTATGCTGACAGATGAAAGTGGTTCTCCTGCAATATGAAATCCAATTCTTCAGTACTGCAGTGGCACCAAAAACATGAAATGCACTATGCACTTATAAGGACTCTTACTGGCTGTTAGATTTTATATTAAGTAGTTCACTATTAAAAAGGTTGTTTAAGATTGTATTCTGTAAAAAAAAAAAAATATATATATATATATATCAAATTTCACATTTTTGTATCAGCTGGTGTAAAGAATGGAGCAGGCAGGGGCTTGGGTGTTGTTCGAGGTGTAATAAAAAGGGGAAGCCGTTGCCACTCCTTGACACGTTGTACTCATTTGGAGGATTCATTAAGTCTGTTTGCTGTAGTTATCTTCTTGTTTCCCTTTCCTTACCTTTAATGTTTCTCTTCTTGTGGACTTAACTTCACTGCTTGATTAAGTCTAGCTCAGTGGAATGCCTAAAGCCAAGGAACATATATATATAAGAACAACAGCTATCCAACCGGTAATTTAATGACACATCTAGTCATTCAAGCAGCTATTAGCTTTGACCTACTAACAGTGATGTGAGCCCACTGCATTTTTAACATACATTTTGTATGTGTGGTAAAGATGCAGTGAGCTCAGACGTACCTCTGAACATTACTCAGAGGAAAACAAGGCCAATACAGTGAAATGGAAATAAGGTGAGAATTTTATCTTAAACAAAAACAAGTGATTTCACAGAGCTTACATTGTGTTGTCATTTTTTTTTCCTGCTAACTAACTCTCAACTTATCATTCAAAAATTCATGTAAATGTTACAGTCAGTGGAGGCTGACCATGTGGAGAGTGAAAGACTGAGGACCCAAATGCTGGATGCATGGAGGAAGGCAAGGTAAACTGAAAGCCAGTCTTTATTAAGCTGTTCGCAGGTAAATCAAAGCCAAATGCAAAGTCCAAAATGGAATTAAAGACTACAGAAACAAGACACTGGAAAACTGAAAACACTGGAAATACAAACACTAAGAAACTCACTGGAGCTGGAAAACACTGGAGGCAAGGGCAACAAGAACATAAACACACAATCTGATAAGAGCAGACTGAGGCAATATGTACACATAAGGGTGATTAGGGGAAGTGGAAACAGCTGGGGAGGATGAGACGCGGGTGAACAGAATCAAAGCAGACAAGACAAAGGAAGCAAAACTAAAAGCACAGCACAAGAAACAACAACTCACAAAATAAAATAGGAAGTAACAAAACACAGACAGCAACACACAGATGGAAACTTAAGATATGAGAAACATAAGGGATGCAGGATGAACTGAAAACTCTAGGACTCAACATAGAAAATCATGTATAAAAAAGCTGGACACCTTTTCCTAAATCAATTTCCCACTATAGTAAAAGCATGACACACTTGACCGACACTACTAGAAATGAAGAAGAAACATGGTGAAAAGAAATAAAAAACAAAAAAAATAAAGTGACAGAGCAATTTGTCCTCTGTACAGAGAAAGTAAAGATAATATGCAGTTATGTGTGTAGGCCATAACAAAGATTAAAAAAGTTTATCTTTCTTTAACAGCTGTTATACATAAATACTGGGACATGTTTAGCTTGTACAAGCTTTAACATTAATAATACTATAGAGACCTTGTGGCAAAAAGCTCAGCAGTTTCTTTAAGTTTAATCAAATTTGTGTAATGGTATTATTAGTTTGTGCAAAAGAAATCTGCAATCAAATTTCATTTATATGACACAGGACTATTTCACTGGTAATGCCAACCAAAGAAGAAACACATTTGAATATAAACTTCAGCAAAATGTAAAGAATCATCTTTAGGATATAAATTATCCACTGTGAATATTTAGTATGTTCTTTTTTTTCCACAGATATTGGACTTTGTATTCCATCTAGGAATATTTGAATTGTAGTAACAAAATTGTGATAGGAGGAGTTTCCTTCTTTGAGTGTCTGGGATCATCCCTGTGAAGAGAGCAAAGCCCTGAGACATCCTGAAGAAGCTCATCATGAAACCAGTTCCTCATGTTAAAAGGAGGCTTGTGAGGTGGTTTCAGGCACCTGATTAGAATACCTCCTACACACTTCCCTGTGGAAGTTTTCATTGCATGTCCAGCTGGGAGGAAAACCGGGAGCAGACCCAGAACATTTTGAAGTGATTACACATCCTATTTGACCTGGGAATGACATGGGCTTTTACAGGAGGAGCTCAGGGCAAACTGAATAATCAGCAAGACAAATGGGACCTAGATGCATTTCTCTTGAAAAGAATTAACATCACAACACGAGCAAAAATAAATAAATATGCAGAAGTGTCTTAAACCTATTCTTTTTAAGAGCCACCAGGGGGTGATGGCTGTGGTTGCAAAATTGCTTCTGGTCCAACAGAAGTCTACAGGGAAATGGCCCTCTGCCAGGACCTCTGTAAATGCACTTTGCTGCTGTGTTCATCGGCTCAGTTGCTCATTTCAGTTCATACTGTATAAAAGTCCATTCTGCTTTTCATAATATTTGCTTTCAAAATGCCAATATAGCAATGGAAAAATGCTCATCTTGTGTCTTCAAAACAGGACTTCACAAACAATGGGGTGATGTTATGGTAGTTCACGTCCATCTTTAATACTGTCTGTGGTGGTTACTAACAAAAAGACATGACATACTAAATAGGAATAATATAACTGTAAATATTTGAACTGTAATAACATCTTCTTTTCTAATACCATCCTGTAATAACAACAATAATAATCTTTTTTATAACTTTACACTGATTCAGTACCAGGAGGCTTTAATTCAGCAAGCATAGTCCGAATGAAGAGAGACGGAAAAAAGAATGAGTGAGAGAATAATGCTGCAAAAGGGAAGTGAGTGAACAAGCAGCTGGGTTGCCAAATTAAGCTACTTGATAAAAGGACACAGTCAGCCAAGATGAACACTTTTTTTGTCAATATACATGGATACGAGGTTTGTTTGTTTTTTGTGTGTATGCTGTCGGGCGATGTTCTTGTCTGGCAGGAGGAGATTTACAAACAGAGACAACATCTAAGTGGATGACAACAAAGACGGCTATGAAGAACAAACCAGACCATCTGTTTCCCCACCTTATAAACAACTTGTGATTTTGCATTGATGATTATGATAAAAACCTGAGTTGAAACGGGAGATTAATGGGAGATTAATAAATATATAAATTGCGTTGAAACTGTTTGTTCTTTGACAAGCAGTCTTTCTGACGGTTGCCAGTGATTTACAACAGTTATGCTGTTGTCTCTCACAGATAAGTACTACATTTCTCTTTATGTGAATAGCTGTACGGCATCAGGCATCACATTATTTTCCATCTGAGAAGTCTAGCAATCTGTCTGGAACCACAGAAAAACTAGAAAACTTTCACTAATGGGATAAGAATATAGATTAATTATGGCTTGACTGACTTGCAAATATTAGCGTATTTTAGTAAGAGGAGGTAAATGAACAAATGTTTAAGATTTTTTTTCCTTGATATCTTGATTGATTAATTAAATTTTAGCCAATTTTATGATAAAGATAATTTAAAAGATATCATGTCATGAACCTTTTCTATGTCAAATTAAATGGCATTTTGTCTAATAATGGATTATGAGTATGGAATTGAATGCTGATGAAGGATGAAACCTCCATGTTAAGGGTATTCCACACCGAGTCACTCTAGAACTGAAACCTGACTAAAACATCTCTTATTCCTGTTAGACTAACAAGTTTCTTTTCAGTGTTTACAGCAATGCTCACAGTAAACATCTATTCACCTCAGGTCTAACTCACTAACTCACTTCTTACTTGATGGCGGGGATGATGAAAGTGATGAAAATATAGGAAAGGGATTGTGAGATTATGCAGGAAGTTAAAAATAATAATAATAAAAAACATGCAAGCTATTAGAGGGAAGAGGAAGGGGGGGGGGGGGGGGGGGGGGGAGACTTTCTGAAATAGAGAGAAACACAGAGCACCACAGAAATTCTAGCTGTTTATGTAAAAAAAAAAAAGCACTGGAGTAGTCCTGATAGTTATGTTTAAAGCAGCCATGAATACAAAAGCATCAGATTGAGAATGCATGCATGAGAACGCCTGCAAAGCCAAGTTAGACAGATAGGGCAGAGTGAGTGACGGCGATAGACAGATTCTCCAGCTTACCTCGACAATCCAGCTGCTTCCTCTCTCACTTCCCTTTTGCTGCATTATTCTCTCATTATTCTCTCACTCATTCTTTTTTTCTGTCTCTCTTCTCTCAGAACTGCGCGTCTATGGACTATGCTTGTTTATCTTTTCCTAATTCCACTCATCACTCAATCTCTCTCACCAGACAGATCATTAGGATTAGCTCTCTGACACTGCCTATCCCATCAGATGTTGATCGGCCACAGTGCCAGTGTGGGAACCAGAAAATGAGCTCCTAACAGATAATAGCCTGGTCTGTACCTTACATCAGATGAAAGAGATTGAGTCGGGGGAAAGAAAGTGAGTGAGAAAGTCAGACAACTGCCAGAAGTGTCTTTGGTACTCTTCTTTACACTTTAAGGACATTGTTGCTCTTAGACAATAATAATTTATTCATTGAGATGTCAGTGATCTTTCACAGTGGAATTCAAAGTTTGTCTTTATGAATGACAGCAACAAAAGAGAGAGAGAATTAAATTGATTCGATTACCACAGGGACCACTGTTGCTTTCAACTTCCACGTCCTCTCTACCTCTTCTCTCAGCTCTTGGTGTTTATCGAGCTTCTCGTGTTCCTTCTTCATAATGTTAATGTCACGTGGTATTGTCCACTGTTACTATGTCCAGTTGGTCAGCAATCACCAGTTTGTCCGTCTGTATCTGGAAGTCCCACAGGATCTTAGCTCAGTCATTCTCAACCACCTGTGGGGGTGTATCCCATTTTGACCTTGGGACATCCAGGTCATACTCAGCACAGAGGTTATGGCGTTCCATGTATGCCCTGCCTGCTGGCATCTTGCACCCTGCTGTAATGTGCTGGATTGTCTCAGGGGCATCTCTGCACAGCCTGCACCTGGGGTCTTGCCTGGTGTGGTAGACCCCAGCCTCTATCGATCTTGTGCTTAGAGCTAGTTCCTGTGCAGCCATGATTAGTGCCTCTGTGCTGTCTTTAGGCCCAGCTTTGTTCAGCCATTGGTACGATTCTTTGACACCAGTGGCTTTTATATATATTATATATATACTTTAAGAAAACAGTAAGCTGTCAATAGTCTCTTGGCTTTAAATGTATCTGGTCTCTTGTTTAACAAGTACAGAATTAAGTGGCTCTGTGGGGTCTGAATGGGACTTAGGTTCAAATAACTAATCAGTAAACATTAGAGATGTTCTGCAGAGATTTGTGCAAATCTTTATGCACAGAATTCATGGCTAAAACAAGATAGCTAATGACATACAGAGAGCCCAACGTGTGGGAGAAATTGCACCTCCCAGCTGTGTCGTGTCTGCTGACTAATGTAGCGTCCCCCACATAAACAGAACCAGGCGATGGCTTGTTATAGCTCTAAAGCGGAAGGTCGTCTGTGGCATGAGCCATGAACAGATGTAGTGTGTGTGCAAACATTTCTATATTGTGTACACACACATGTAAAAATGTGAACTGGGTGTTTCTTGATTCTAGTTTAGTTTATAGCATAAAAGGAGGATTGTATTCATGCAATTATGCCTTAATTTATAGAAGTTAATTGACTGAAAAATTTATTATTTATTGCCTTAAATTAAAGCTTATTTGTGTACTGTTTATCTACATAAGTATGGCAGCTTACATTTTGTTCTCATTCAAACAAAACACATGAGGCCCATTCCTCAACTCTACAACTCATTTTGATGCACACCCAAGTCCACAGAGGCAAACACATCTGCAGTGACACTGGGCAAAAAAAAAAAAAAAAAAAGGTTGCATGCAAGAGGTAATATGATAATGGGCGAAAAAAAATCAAATGCTGTTTCTTTTTGCAGGGATCCATATGGAAACTAGCAGTGCATTCAGCTACATTTCAGCTACAAAGTCTAAATGCTGGAGCTGAAGTCTAAGATTCAATATTTAATTTCACACTGTCTTTCATTGTGACACTTGCAGATCTCATAAAAAACAATATAAACTTTATGTGAAACCATGAAATGTCAGTTGACAGTTTTCTTTCTTTAGTCTTTGATAAAGATATTTTCTGTGCACTGTCAAAAGTGTAAGCAAATTTAAAGGAAGAAAAATCATTTCATTGATAAATACTTGCCAGTGTAAGGCAGAAAGTAACAGTGCTATTTTTTTCTCACTAGTAAATTTAAACTTGTGCATATCACATAGAAAATTAACACGAAAGATAGTTAATATTTATATTTTATATATAAATAATCATATCTTACATGCTATGATTTACAGTACACAAAGTTAGAAGTGATCCACCAAAAAGGACCTACTCTCGTTATATAAATTGCAGCAAGGGACATAAAAGTCTCGTGAGACACCAGCCCACTGTAATTCACGGAGATTCAACACAACAACCTTTCCCTAAACATAACCAAGAAGTATTTGACAAACCTGTGTCTTATGCCACCAGCACCCTTCCAACTACCTTAACATACTCCTTGTAGGTTTCTAAAACCGGACTGCTATCCCTCAAAGACCAACAATTTGTATACATAGATGTCACTGCAGCACATGCATGAGTTCAGCCATTAAAGCAGGGAATTATTCTTTAACCCTCTGAGAGCTAAGTCATTATTGCTAATAACCCTAACTCTACACCAGATGGGGAAAGACAAAACTGACTTTACAGGGAAAAAAATTACATAGTTTATGGAGTGTGTCAGAATGGTTTTGTTGTTCCCTTATAGCCACAGCTTTGGAGGATAATTTAGAAAACAAATCAAAACAAAACAAGAACTGCATATGGATTTGGATTGCACATGGTTAGTTAGGGTTGGCATCATCGCTGATGATGACTCAGAGCTTAAAGGGTTTGTTTGTTACTTCCTGCTTTTGTTTCTGTCTTTTTAACTCTTTCACCTAAATAATTTCAACTTCCACACAGTAAGTAAACTATGATATAAAATTTTCAGTTAAATTGGATCAAGCTCCACTTGTCTCAAGTCTCATCAGGGTAGTTAAACAAGGCTGAGAGTGCTTGGCCAAACTCATATCTCCTCATTTAGTGAACTCACATCTCACAGCATCTCACATGTAGCAGCTGGTATAGCACTGACTGACACCATACAGATGTGGCTTAACATGGATTTATGAGCTTAAATTATGTTACATAATTAGAGAAACTGTGTCATCTTGATGTTTCCAGACGACAAAAAAAAAACAAAAAACCCTGAGAAAATTCATCCATCCACTGATTTTCTTTCTCTTGTCCAATTAAGAATCACAGGAGACTGAAGCCTATCCCAGCTGCCATAGGGCAAGAGGCAGGGACCACCCTGGGCAGGTCGCCAGTCTGTCACAGGATGAGAAAATACATAAATATTTTATATTGATGGATTACATACCTATTTGTAGGTAGGTACGAGTGAAAATATAAGGACAGTGATCAATGGAAGGAAAAAAGGAGAAAAAGAAACACCAAATCAGTTATTGCTTTACATGCCCATGTACCAGTATTGTTTGGTTTGTGACTTTAGTCTGTTGTTAGGTATGCTAGGCAACACAATAATATGTCATGTGTAATTCAAGTTTTGCAGATATAAATACATTGTTCTGATATTAAAATTTTGATGCTTTTATAAGGTGTCACAGGTGCATAAACACTACAAATTCACCATTTTAGCCCATTGGTAGGTGATTGCTAGGCAACATGATGTAACATAATATGTGATATAGATAAGAACCTTCAGGGGCCTAAGCTGTACCTGTGTGCTAATTCTTGATCATGTGGGGGAGTTTGAAGACAGACAAACATTTTCTGTATTAGTATTTTTATTATTATTATTATTATTATTATTATTATTATTATTATTATTATTATTATTATTATTATTATTATTATTATTATTGGACTATAAACCTACTCCAATGTTAAATAAATAAAACAATTAGTGCTATTAGTCAAAATCTTAACAAAGCCATGTTATGCCTAAGTCCAAAGACATGAATAAAAGAAAGTTTAACTCAACAGTTAAGAGTAAAATAACCAAAAATTAAAGGAAAGGTTACAAGAAACCCATCAATTAGAAATAGGTCTTCATAAGTGATTTAAAGCTGGCTAAGCCAGAGTCTCTTAGCCAGCTTGTTCCCCAACCTGGAAGATGATATGTAAAAAACTTGGTCGCCTTTACTCTTCTATTTGTGACGTGGGAACCAACAGTCAGAAGTTTCCTGCATAAGAGCTTCAAGTTGTGCGTTATTCGGTACTGGGGAAAACCAGAAACCAGTATGGATTCTGGGGCCAGGCTATGAAGTAAAATAAAGCAGTTCTAAAATAAATACATGACTAGCCTGTCTAGGGCCATTAAAATCAGAGTGATGTGTTCACTTTTCATGGTCCTTGAGAAAACAGCCACATTTTTAACGATGGAACTACCTGTACCTGTTAAAATAGTCCCACCAAGATGAAATAAAAGCATGTATAGTTTGAGTTCAGCTAAATGTCAGTATTGAACATATCTTTGCAAATTCCTCCGATTAAAGTAGTAGGACTGAAGCAAGGTTAATAACAATACCTCAACCAGACTCCTGCCATTTGATTTATCATTGGATGAAAGGAATGGATCATATGATGTGGTTCATCAGGATCAATAGGAATCTTGGTATCTTGGTTTTTATCTGAGCTTAGTTTATAAAAATGCACCATTACTTTTTTAATAGTGACAATTTTAACCAAAGCTCGATAATATGAATTAACTTTGTTCTTGTGTTAGTGGTTCTCAGACATTTCTAGCACACTCCCATCCAGTACCAGAAAATAGTTCATGCTCCCAGCCCAATAACAACAAAAAAATTATCCAAGTTCATCAGCTAATCCTTTTTTTTTTTTTTTGCAGGTTTTCAAACACTATTCATATTTGTTTCACTTCATATTTATTTTCCCTAACTGACCATGCCCCTTCCTGGTGGAGATTAAATTCTAAAAGTGGCATGCAAGGGTTTGTCTTTTTATTTATTATTATTGTTTTTCTGTTTTGTTTTGTTTTGTTTTTTTAATGTGAGGAACATTACAATCTATTGCAAAAATACTTTCTGATTCGAGTATATATTCAAGATGGATTTTCTGTCTAATAAGATAATAATCTAAGAATGAAATGCAACTTGTAACCATTGATCCATCCATGTCAGAAACCTTTTCCTGAACCAAATTTCTTTTCCTCTCACTCACTACCCTCCTGCTTCCCGGATTTCTGTGCCAAGCTTCCTTGCCTCCCCTCCTGGGAAAGCCCTCTCCATGGACCAACTAACCAGTGACCCCTCCCTTGGACAGACTCTCTAATCAGGCCAAGTAAGCGGACACTGTTCTGTAAACTCACCATCAATGTCCTCTGTGGATTCCTTCTCTCTGCACCAAGTGGATTAACTCCTATCTCCTCTTCCATAGTGGCTACCCTCCCAGTGCATCCAGTCCTCTGTGTCAGTCTCTCCAGTGACCCTCATCAGTTGCAAATTTTTGTAGTGAGAAATAAAGACTCTGAAACTAGTAACGCTGTCTCTAACGGACTGCATTTGAGTCCTTCATTTTGTGTTGGTCATACCCTTGACAGCGGGCCGGTGAGTCACTGTGTGTGGATGTATCTGTGGGGTGGTGGATGGTTTGCGTGCTGGGTATTCAATTATGGATGCTTAGGTTTCAGTAAGGCATTAATGTTAAGAGAAGTTTCACTGTAAAAGCCAGGGGAGTGGTTTTTCCTTGCTATTTCATTTAGTGGTGGCTGTCTACCACCTCCAGATACACACCAAAAGCTCATGTGCTTGCATGTAAACACACATCCAAGCACTCTTCCCAAACTGCTGATGCTCTCAAAGCAGCTGGCTCTGGGGTACAAGCAGTGACAGCAGCTTTGCTCAAGAGGAACTTGACATGCTGCTATTGGTGTTTGTGTGTCTTTGGAAGTCTGCAGTGTGTGAGTCTGTGTTTAGCTCACTGATGTCAACTTTCATCAAGTTGAAAGACTTTTTTTTCTTCTACTCCTTGAAGCACAATCTAACCAAAGTTATACCCTACTGTACAGGCATTTGATCTGTTGCCTCACTTGAAAACGCCACAGTTTTTGTTGTTGTTGGACACCCAAGTTGATTAGATGTCCAAGTTGCAATTTTCAGCTAATTGTCCTGTAACATTTACTTGGAAGAGATTAGTTAATATCATTCATAATTAAATTTAACAACCTATAGCCAATAAAATTTTCATTTAATAAGTAAACTAAACTACCAGCAAAAGACGTTATTAAGGACATAGTTCACTGAACCTTGCACAAAATTTAACCTCTTGCATTATTAACAAATTTAAATGCAAAAAAAGGTATAAATCAGTGATATTTTCCTGGGTATAAACATTCGAACCACTGAAAGTACTGTGTTCCAGCAAAACTACAAAATCAAAATCTCTTTCTGCTTTTAGCAACCGTCTACCAAACCAAGGTTATCTGCAATATTTATGTTTCAAACCTAAGAAAACTTATTGTTCCTGCCTAACACATTGGTTAAAGAATATTGAAAATCAGCATCAGCAAAACTTGATGTCAAATTTTAATTAAATTAAACTGGTGCTTCAAAAATATCAGAAGTAAATTATTGTACCTAACAATTCAAAAAGTACTTTTAAAGACACCCCAGGTTCATGCCATGGATGAGATGAACAATCTTAGAGGGTGGTTTGGAAAATTTTCACTGAGGCCCGTTTGCAAGATTAATCCTGATTACCATGGCAACACATCTATGACAGAATTTATTTGTAGTAAATTAAACACAAAAATCCTGTCATTCAAAAATTCTCATGAAATGAGTCCTACAGAGTTATAAGACAACTATATGGGTGCATGCAATACTGGTGCAAGGGGTAAAGTGGGATTTAGTACATGAGGGAATCCTAGTGCATGGGGAAAAGTATCACTTTTATCACAATCGCATGATTTTTGTGAGATCTAGATTTGTTTTCTTCGTGTATGGGCTGTGATCACGTGACCTATGCTGCTGCTGCTGCTGCTGCTGCTGCTCTGAGATTCACTGCTATTTGTGGATTTAGCCAGCTTAATTCAACAAGATATAAGCAGTTGTTACATGTGCTGCCACGGCTGATTTCCAACACTTAGACACTATTAAGGTGGTATAAAATGAAAAATTCAACCAGCATCATCATCTTAAATTCTGTTACCTTTGATGTAACCATACATTGACCAGGAACACCACAGCTTGCTCTGTACCAATCCAATATAGTCCATTACTATAAATGTACAATACCACAAATTAACCAGTTTATCCTACACTTTGCTGTACTAAACTACCAAGTATTTTCATGCAATCTTTGAATAACACAAATTATTAAATTTCAATTTCTTTTTAAAGAGATTTTCACTAAAAACAAACAAAAAAAAAATCACGCATAGATCCAAAATCTGATTAAAGATAACTTAAATCTACCCTAACCTAGAAGATTAAGATGTAAATTTCCAGTTTATCAAATGTCACTATCTAAGCAGTCCCTACCTTTGAAAATAATCACTCATCTTCCTCTCCTCTCCTCTCTTTTGTACATCTTTCTCCATCTCTGAGTCTCAAACATAAACGATGTTTTTCTCAATAGGAAATACAGCAACTGTACAATTACCTAGCAAAACACATTGCAATCACTTATGCTCACTCCTCTTCTGTAGCACTAGCTATTTGCCTAAGTACCACAGTCACAGCTTTATTCACATTTTTACAATGAACGTGACAAAGATGAGAAGAAAAAAAGGTTTAGGTGTTAGCAGGACCATGGGATGACATTACTTTCTCATTACTAAGCAAGTATGCCCATGCTGTCAGCCACACCAGAATCTAGCTCAAGGAAATTTAATTCACTTGACTTTCCTGTGTATTAATCTGCCAATCAGTTTCAATTACCCAGTAACTGAAGATTCCGGAATGCTGTTCCAGATCATTCTAGCCCATTTTAACCCCTACTAATATTAACGATGGCCAGAGTTATTAAAGCATGAAAGCTGTATATAGAAAATGACACAGAGGAAGCAAAAGAAAGCGAGTGAGCGTGTGCTCTCATTGGGGAATACACAGTTGTATCAATGGGCGGAGAAAAGATATGACATTCATAGCCTGAGGGAGATTCGCTCTCTGCCTGTCTTTCTCTCACACATATCCAAACACACACACACACACACACACACACACACACACACACACACACACACACACACACACACACACAGCTTAAGCGCTCTTCCTAAAGTGTAGATGCAGTCCCACTACTTCCACTAGAAAGTTCTTTGTGTGCCAAACAGTGTTGACACTAGGAAATTCTCTGAACATATTTCTCTGCCCCTTTTAAACTACTTGGTTTGACAAGGGCAGAGAAAAGTGTTAGTGTTACAACTCCCTACCTGGGGTCACAGGGAGTATAACACAATAAACCAGCAAATCACAAACTCGAGTCCCTAGGCGAGATGAGCGTGCAATTAAAGAATTTATTAACTTGTCACCAAAACAAAAAGGGAGGGAAATCAAAAGGAACCATGTCAATCATCGGGGTCTCCAAGCCCAAAAGAACAAACCCCCCTTCCTAGAAAAAAAAAAGTGCTAAGCTTTGGGTTAAAACAAAAGTGAATGCCTAAGCCCCCTGCCTGGCCATAAAACAGGAGAAAGAAGTGCACAAACAAAAATGGCAGCGAACCCATGCCAAACTTCCACTAATAAAAAGAACTTTATCAAAACCCAGCAAATTTCATTTTTGACACTTCTAAGCACTTAAACAATTGATGCATCAAGAATAGCCCAAGTCCAGCAACCACACACGTCTGAGCCCAAAGGCCAAAGGGCACTATATATATATATGCATTCTCTCAAAGGATCACAATGCTGTTCAGCTGTTGCAATCAAGTAGGAAATACCTAGAGGAGGAGAGCAGCTCTCTTTCAGAAAGAGGGCAAAAGGTCAGTGGCCGTGACGGTTAGTATTTGGTATTAACCAAGTACCCAAGTGCTTTGCATTGTTTTGTTTTGTTTGTATTCCCTCCATAGAAAACAGCAAAAGTATGTCTATTTTTCTTGATATTCTGAATTATGTTGCTCAGGAATGCCCCTTGAGGTGTATAAATTGCTGTAGTAATGCAAAAAAAAGGTTTGGGAAATGCCTAAACTGTCTGCTCACTCTCTTGGATGTCTTTTTCACTGTCTTCAGGCAGAGGCCTTACAGTACATTTTAAGTGTAAGCTAAAATTAAACAGGAAGAAGAGAAAGACAGCAAAAAAAGGAAAGGCACTGCATGCTAATGTGAATTTGACTTTTTTTTTTTTTTTTGGTGTTTTGATTGACTAAAAAAATACCCAAGATTCAAGAAGCTTAGAGAACTATTCTAATAGAATATTACAATAAAGTTTACCTAAGATAGTCCAGGCTGTGTTGAAGAATAAATGTGGTTATCCCAAATATTAACTATCAAGCTTTTTAGAACTCTGTTTTTGTCTTATATACAGTACCAGCCAAAAGTTTGGACACACTTACCCATTCATACAAATGAGTGAGTGTGTACGTATTTCCACGTATGTTTGTACGCGTTTCAATGAATCACTGCACTTACTTCCCATTTCCTAGCAATGATGTCTGGTGGCAGAAAAAATAGGTTTAAAGTGAATGATGTCCCAAGATCCAGTCATAATAAACCATTGAAATGCATTATATACATATATGTAGGCTTAAGGCATCACAGATCAGCACCAAGGAAATAAGCGATGACAACTTTTTTGCTCTTTATTTCTTTGATGTTTCTTTTATGACTGATGTATCAATGGACTAAAAACCAGGAGTGGGCTTTCTCAAAAGTAATAATATAATAATTGATCAAATTAAATGGTAATTAATTTACAAGTTGTGTGTTTTGTTGTTTCTCTTTCCCATAAAATTCATTTGAATGTCACCATTAAAGATAAACAAAATAACTTACTGGTGAAATGTTTGTCTCAAGTAATATCAAAAAGCCTACTTTTTTTGATGAAACATCAAGCACAAGCAGAACAGGATGAAGAAAATAGGGCTACAGGATTGACCCATATAGTTTAAACAAAAACGTGTAAACAGTTACTTATATGCTTTCTTTGTATGCATAAATGATCATCATGCTAATTAGTAGTCCCTGAGATTGTACAGGTGTGCATCAAAGTTAAATGGTGAATTATCAAGAATTAAATCTGTTGCTCTTTAACAGGGACAAGCCTGCAGAAATACACTATATTGCTAAAAGTATTCGCGGACCCATCCAAGTCACTGAATTCAGGTGTTCCAATCACTTCCATGAACACAGGTGCATAAAACCAAGCACCTAGGCATGCAGACTGCTTCTACAAGCATTAGTGAAAGAATGGGTCGCTCTCGGGACCTCAGTGAATTCCAGCGTGGCACCATGATAGGATGCCACCTGTGCAACAAGTGGAAAGCCTTCCAAGAAGAGTTGAAGATGCTATAGCTACAAAGGATGGGCCAACATTATGGATTAAAAATAGGATGTCACTCAAGTTCATATGTGTGTGAAGGCAGAAGAGCAAATACATTTGGCAATATAGTGTCAAACTACAAATGATTAAAAAACTGGTTTAATTATTTAATATTGTTCTTAAGATGCACTAGAAATTATTAACTTTTCCCTCTTCAGCTTAATTTACTCTTTTATTGTCACACTTTTTTGGACAATAAAGGAGTGACTGCTATAAGAAGACATTTAAATTAAACATTTCCTACTTGAGTGGAACTGAAAGCAAAATAACATGGCAAACACAGGTAATCTTAATAAATATGAAGACATAACTTTACAAAGTTTTCTGTGTGATAGGATCTGAGAAAACATCTTCACAAGCAAACACAAACACACTCAGATATGTACATGCACCTGCTCTGAGTCAATATCTAGTAGTACATTGTATATCCAGAAAGAATATTCAATTGATGTTAGGTAATAACTGTAAGTTGAAAACAGGCTAACACCACTTAATAGATGGAACGGAAGTGCATTTAACTGTAACACAATGCTACAATATATCATCATGTGAATGTAAAAAGTGTGATGACAGAAATGGAGTGAGATGGGGGGGACAGAAAACGTCAGGGGAAAAGAGAAGAAGAGAAGAAAAAACTGGAACAATGTCAGAGTATAGGTACAAATAGAAAAACGTCTCATGTGTCCAGCCTCACTTTCTGTCTCTCGCTCACTTCTCTGTCATGCAAACACACAAACATGTAAACCCACAAGCACAGGACTCTGCGACTGGGATTTCAAAGAAGTGAGAATCATCAAATCTGAGCTCAACTGATGGCAGTCAATTCATGGCACGTCAAACTCAGGCACAGCAGCATGCGACAAAGCATTCTGAGGGTGTGTGGGGTACATGTGTGTCTGTGTTTGTGAGAATTGTATGTGTAGGGGGAAGAAAGTGTGTCTGTGTGTTGCTGTCACAGCAAAAAAGCAGTCAAGCTGTTGAATTTACAAGATAAGCATTCTGGATGGCTTCTCATGGCTGAAATCTTTACTCTCTCACACACACACGCACACACACACACACACACAAACACACACACACACACACGCACATATGCACACATGCACGCATGCTGACACGCACACAGAGAAAGAGGCTCCAGAGATGATGAAAGATCTGGCCATGACACACATGTGATATGAAACCTGGTGTTTCTGCACAACAGATGTTTTACTATGTGTAGCCACTCAAATCCAGATAAGAACTTATTGGATTTATGTGTGTATGCATGCTTGGATTGCTCATGTTGTGGGGACATAAATCTAACCACAGTCGCACAGTATTTCCTTTTGGGGACAAAAAAGCAAGTCTCATAATGCAGAATATTGAATTTTAGATGAAAACTTGGTTCAAAGGTAGCGTAATTCTACCATAAGATTTGGATTAAGGTTAGGCAAGTAGCAGTAATGGGTATGGTTAGAGAACATTTCCAGGAAATTAGTGCAATTAAATGTTAGGACCTTTTATCTGATGGAACCATACTATGTGTGTGTTTACTACTGTCACTTTTTGTAACTATAGGCCACAGAGAGAGATATATATGATGACACAGATGAGTGAGTATACACATATTTTTGGGGGGAAATCACATCACTGTAGCCCAAAAAACAAAGAAGGCACTGTTTCTTACATTTAAAATCAATTATAAATAACTGAAAGGTAAATTCAGATGACCGCTGAATTAAACCTTCAATAAGTAGCTTTCAGGATATGACTTCTGATTTAAGATATACAAAACCAATATCATCCAATGGACATTATGTCTACACATTTAGGCGGGGATTAGCCAACTATCTGCAGTCATCTTATCTAACTTGTTTTTTCCCCAAGTCAAAATTTATTAATAAAAACTGGGCTAAATTTCATAATTGTTTTTCACAAAGAAACAGATAAAAAAACATTGTATTTATCAAAACAATTTTGTACAACAAGGCATTTATTACTCATGCAGCCAATGAGCCAATTTTTGCTTTCTCGTTCCTTTCAGGATTTAGAAAGAAAAAGTAATTATTGAAAACAGGAAATATCAATAGTAACTACTATTAATAAATGGTAAATTGATAGATAATCAAATGTACTGTTTGATTTTTAAAAAATAAAATGGTTTGTAAATGGTTAAAAATGCATCCATAAACATCATTTTGAATAAAGCAGTAACTATAATGCTTGTTTTGCATAAGTAAACAGGTGAGCAGGTATAAATCATAAGACTATTAACATGGAAAACATAGTCTGTGTTCTGTTTCACTAACTATTTTATTTTGTGTTCAATTTTTTTTTTTTTTTTTTTGCTTACTTTAGTTTTTGCTAGAAGTTTGATTAGTCAGTTAAGGTTTTAAAACTACTTGGTTAAGTTTCAAAAAAGATCCTGGTTTGGACTCATTTATGAGGAGCAGGGGGACTAATCTCACTTCTGCCACCATAGATGCATCTCAGGATGGATGAAGGCTACCTTTATAGCTGACATGTCAGTGGCTTTGACCCAAGAATAATATTTGATGCTTTGGGAATTAAAATGGGCTCACTGATCAGCAATGAAATATTTGTAACAAAATATTTGTCTTTGGCTGCAATAAAATACATTATAATCTACAAATTAAAACATTAATCATTATAACGTGTCACCACAAAAGGCAGTGTGTGCCAACTTCCAGGGAATAAAGCAGAAAACCTTCCGTACAGCTCCGTCTGCTCATTAAAAATAAATAAATAACTGAGGTGAGTACGTCTCCTCCTCTTAGAATCAAGAGAGGACACAACCATGCATGCGCTCACACACATGCACTTTTCAAATTATCTCCCCACATGATAAGCATTGAGCATTTTGGCAGCTGTTTAATTATGACTGCAATCAGACTTAATGAGTGACTTCACCAAGTAACTGTGACTTACATTATTATTTGAGACATTTAGTGACACCAAATCATGAGAGAACTCAAAACTGATGTTTAGCTGAGCCTCGCTGAAGGTAAATGTCTGACACAACATCTGCCCTTAAGGTTTAACGCAGGTAAAAGCATACAGTAAAAGCATGGTTAGATACATTTGTAACACACTTTTAAATTTTAGATAATTTACTAAATGCTAATGAAAATTAAACTGAAAAGGCCTTAGATTTTGCTGTGAGTGCTAAACGGCTAATGGCATTGATTTGGGAAAATAACCTGATAAATCGAATGTTGCACACCAGATAAGAAACTTATTTCAAACATATGGCTACACAGAATAACATATCGTTCACTATATATTTGAAAACATCTGAGAACCCTTTTTAAACTTTGTAAAAGATATGGATATAACAGAAAGTCACCCATAATGTGTTTGGTTTATTGTATATTATGAATGGACTAGAAAATATACATTTTTATCTTAATAATTGCAATTTTAAAAAAACAAACAAAAAAAACAAACAAAGAATTACAGTTTATATTGATGAGTGGAGTATTTCTTATTCATTTCCTTTTTTTTTTTCTTCTGGTTTATTGTTGGTATTAATGTTTCAAAAATATTAATATAGACATTGTTAAAAAATGTAATACTGACCTCAGACTTTTATTTCAATCTACCGAGTAACTAACTGAAAGCCAAGCTGCTAGTGTGCCCATCCTGCATATGTCTGCACAGCATGAAGTAACTGCAATATTTATCAAAGACTCTTTCAAAGAAACCTGCCTGAATTACAGTATGAAACGGTTTATTATGTACACAACAATGCAAATAAGCAGAAAGAAAGATACGAGCACCGGCTGTTCCTGACTAAGAAGAAAATTACATGAATGCAACCTTGAAATGTATATTTAGATAGCACTGCATCTGCATTTAAAATGAAATAAATGTAAGCATATTAATTGTGTGGGTGCACACTATATGTAAATCCCTACTTAATATGTCATAAAAATAGTAGAACATCAATTTCCATTTTATTTGTAAGATAATTTCACCCCAAAATTGATCATCTCCTATCTAAAGGAGACGATTAAGCTTTCCCACACACCATTTCTCATCCTTATTTCTCAGAAGCAATATATCTGTCAATGTTAGATTAAAAAAGAAGTACTGATGGATATCTGGGTATAGATAATAATGCATCAGTTGTAAGCAATGCCCGATCTTCATCCATGCTTCAAATGTGTATGCAAGTGTGAGGAACAACATCAATTTGGGCTGACGTACGGGGACTGTGATGGATCTGTTATAATACATTTGATGGATGAAGAGATTATTGTTTGAAGCGGTGGCATTCTGCTGCTCTGAATGAGTATGTATATGCGCGTGTTTTCCAATTCATGCAATAATTCTCAGACAATACACTCGCTGACCTCACAATATCTCCATCTGCCTTTTTACCCCACGTCTAACTCGTCTCTCTCAACCTTCTAACCTCATTTGTCAATTTTTTTCCCATTCCTCTCTCACCATCCACACTCTGTTTCCTTAATCATTTTCATTGCCTTAACAACGGCAACATAATAAGACAACACCTCACAGGAAAAAAAAAAGAAAATTCTCCCCTTTAGCAAGAGACAGCTATTTTAGTGGCGCTTATCTAAAAACTATTAATGAGCTTCATTTGCTTAAATACTGGAATTCGCACATTTTCCAGGTTGACTGGCTGTTCATTTGCTTAATGGTGAAACTAATATCACTAAAAGTCAGAGTAAGTGTCACTGACTATGGGCCTCATTGACTCCCTGCTATCCTAACACACTAACTGGCTTAATAAATAGCAGACTGAGACAAATACAATCCAAGACATTTACAGAAGTATGAAAGGTGAGAAGACAGGCTGAAAAAAATAAAGGAAGGTACATATGTATTGTGCAGTGATTTAGACTGTGATTAGACATAATGAGGTGTGTGTGTGAGTCTGTGTGTGTGTGTGTGTGTGTGTGTGTGTTTGACAAGACAAGAAATGCAGCCAACTGTGAACTTCTAAAAGGTATAAAAAAAAATAGAGCTTTAACTTAAGAAGATTCCAACTGTTAGAGTAAATGTAGCATTGCACAGTATACAACAAATATAAAAGAAATGAAATGTATGTCATTCATAATTCCTATGTCATATTGTTTCTCCGATCATCACCAAAACCCACTCAGATGATTTTCAGACCAACAGATGTGTACTTTTATTGAATAATTATCATTGCAATTATTTTTAAAGCTTTTGTCCATCAAAGCCAATTAAATTGGCAGTTAAGATGAACAATGGAAAGTGAGGTCATTTCTCAGCATCTCTTTAATATATTTAAAGCAAGTTTGTTACATGGACTTTGGGCTACATTTTGAGGAACCACAAAGAATTTGGGTTGTTAGTGTAGCATATACTGCAAAAAAAACCAAAAATGGCTTTGTGTTTGCCTATAACACCTACAGTAATGCTTGTGTCTGGCAATAACGCGGGTGCTCACAAGGCAGCGAAATGTCAAGACTGTCACAATGACCTTATCGACATCTTATCAAAAGGTTTACAGTTTTTCACAGGTGACAGACATTCTCCTGTCGTCCCCACAACCACCACAAATGATCTTCTGGCCAAGCACTCACAAAAGTTTTTTTAAGACTTTCCAAACCATTTATAGTTGCAGCCATTTTAAATTGGCAGTGAAGCCACCAAACAAGAAAATTATATCACACTTCGATATATTAACAGTAAATTTGATGCGTGGATTTGACACCACTTCCTGCGGTAGCCTTATAAAGTCCTTTAAAGTACTGGGGTAGTAGGGGGGCAGGGAAGCGGTGGGAGTGTAATAACAAAAATGCATTTTTCTTTGCCCTATCAGTACTTAAAGCAGTGCTTTTAACATGATCAGATCAAGTTGCCACTGTGCCCAGCTGAACTGCTTGGCCCCCCTCATCCCTGCTTGAAGCAATGGTTTATAAATGCCTTGTTTGGATTGCAGTCAAGAACAGCACAGCTGAGCTGCAACCAACCTGAAAATCTTATATAAAGATAAAATGTCACAGCAAAACATATTCCTTCAGGACAACTGCCCTTTCATGGGATGACAGTGTCACACAAAACTCCAATCATGTAGAGCAGAACTGACATGCAATATTTTGCCATGTTATGCTTCCATTTTAACTGACTCATATGTGATTTGGCTGCGTTGTGGTCTATACAAGGTTGTTTCTGTCTTGTCGTATGATTCATAGTCTAAACTTTGCTGTGTTCTTTCACATTCAGCCAAAAAAGCAGCAGTGCATATTTTCCTCATAATTGACTTAAATCTGCCAATAGATAATATAATAAGACCTATCTCTTGCCTATGATAGATCTGCATTAGCCGGATGAGGTTGTCAACTTAAAGCTTATGTTTCTGTTATTGTATTTATCTACAGAGTGCTCTGTTATCTGAAGCTCTACTGAACTAAGTTGTCCTCAGGCACCAGTGCAGTTTATCTTATCTTTAATCTCCTTACAAGAGAAATAGATCCAAGATTACATCTTTTTTTTAAAGGATGAGAATGGACCAGGCATCATTTATGACCTTATGCTCTTAAAGTCCTATAAGTGATTCTCGTAAAAAACTATTATGCTTTAATGAGTACATGATGAGGACAACATGTGAAATGTAAACATTTCATCACAGAAGACAGTCCAGCATTCTGCAACTACAGAGTGTAGAGGTTGTAAAGGGGATTGTGAATCAACCCCATAAGAACTTGCACAATACTTGTTATTTAATTCTAAAATAATTTCTACGAAAAAAATCAAAACTGAAATACAAATCACAACATAATCGCTTTTGATGTCTTGCACAGATGTGAACTGCAGGGCTGTTTAATATAATTCACTTAACTCAAACACAACTTGACTGTCACATCTTGAATTTCTGTTAAGTTGAATTAGAACAAAACTGAACCTGAAAAGCTAAAGCTAAGATAGTAGCCATTATAGTGCTGCAGTACAGAATTTCACTAAATTCTACAGGTATTTATGGCATGGTGTCCACCTTATGTAATTCTGAATGTTTCTATAAATAGTTGTGACACAGCACACTGTGTCACAGTCTGTGGATGTGTCTTAAATTACCTGTGCACAAAATTCTGTGGATATATATCGCCACATTCCACAATATTCATATTTAAAAATGTTGTAATTACATCAAATTATTGAAGCAATATACATTAAAAATGGGAGATGTAAATCTGTAATGGGCTACAGCTACCACCGCTTAAATTTCCAATTTGATTTTATAGCTTCCTTCTACTTTAAGAACCAAATTGTGATTACCAAAGAACACAGTAAAATTGTATCCAAAAAAAAAAAACATGATTAGGGACCAATGTTTGTAAGGCTTAATGCTATATGTCAAAGTTTGATTCAAAAGTTTGACGAACATATTTGGCATCAGTGGCCTCTCTCTCTCTCTCTCTCTCTCTCTCTCTCTCAGTGACAGATACTATTGACTGTCACATGCCCATAAACACTGCAGTTCATACTCCCACACACGTGACTTTCTCTTACCTTTTATTGAGGTGAAGTGACACCAAAGTGGAAGGAAGGCATGAAAAAAAGGAGAAAGACAAACAAAGGTGAGTGAAATTTGTTTACATCGTGCACTTTACAAACATATTTCACAGACTATTAGCATAACACACAGAGTGACTGTGGCTCAGGAAGTAGAGCAGGTCATCTACTAATCAGAAGGTTGGTGGTTCAATCCCTGGCTGCTCCAGTCTGCAAGTCAAAGCAATATACTGAACCCTGTAGTTGCTCCTGATGCTGGTGTTAGATAGCAAGTGCCGTGTGAATGGGTGTGTGAGACATGCTGTATAAAGCGCTCATATAGAGTAGAAAAGCACCATATAAGGTATGTGTTTGTGCGTAGGTGGGATTTGTAAGTGAACATGCACTCAAAATTTGCAGTGTCCTTCAGTTTGACTTGGTCAAGTGGTCACCTGCAATTAAAGACATATCTGCAGACAAACACACACAAATCGAGTTGTTTTACAGCGCAAACACAGTTTGGATGTTATACGTCTTTAAGTCTAACAACACAATTAATCTAATGTCTAAAAACAAGCTATCACAAAGACCAAACTGACGCAAAATATTGTTGGCTGCATTGTGACCTCCTACTACACATTTAATGCTTACACATATACAACCACACATGTACACGCTCACACAAAAGAGAGGTAGCCTTTGATATCTTCCTGCAGCCTCTGGACAGTCATTGTAAGGTTAGTAATTCTGCAGAATAATTGTTAATTTCCTGTTCCATTCTTTAGTTTAATGATAGAGAGGAAATTCTGCAGACAGACAGGGAATCAGACATGCACACACAGTTAGAAAGATAGACAAAGAATGGCAAACAGATGAGAAGGATAATTGTTAATTTCCTGCTGTGGTTGTGAGAGGTTGATTTTTTTATTGTGGTACACAGATTGCAAATTTTTTGCTCAACTTAACTCAAGAGGCAAAAATGCAGGAAGTTAATAGAATTGATTGGAAAAGCAGTCACTGGCATCTTGTAACTTTAACCACTACAGAATGTAGACTAAGCCAAGATCTACTACAATATTTTCCTCTAGGTACTGGCTAAGGAGTGAATGCCACACAGCTAATAAATTTAAAACATTTATTAAAATAAACAAAACACATTCTTTCAACATTAAAGCAGTAAAGCTGTTGCAACAGTACTTGTGTGTCAATCCAAGTTTTCACAGTTCAGTGTTCTTTCCAGTATCTTCAGTTCAGGTGTGTCTGAACCGCCATCAGTGAGCATTGGTTAAACATTCAAGCACCTCGTCCCCAAATCCACTTCACCTGGGGGCTTTGACACCCTGCTCAATAATGAGCAAAACAATTTAGACCAACTATGAGAGGTGACAGAATCATTTCTGATTACATGTTCTACTACAAGGCGTTGTACCTCGGGTGGGTTGGTTACATCATCAGTCAAGTCTGGGATTTAGCTGACTGGGTGACTGGCCGGTATGTAAGACATGCTATGGTTACATGTTACCTTTGATGTTGTTACCAAGGGTGTAATACTGTGATCAGAAGAACTGTCAATGTCAATGTCAGTGCTCCAGTCAGTCAAATCAGGTTCTGGCTCTGGAGTATGATGCAGTGCTTTCATTTCAATGCAACCAACCTGCCACTTCACATTCCCGCTGGTCACATTCTCAATCTCAAAGGGAAGGTCTGACTCAATATTAGCCATTGCCAACTCTGATTCAAACTCAATAACAGTTTTTCCCTTCTCTGGTTCTGTGCCTGGAACCCTCAAAATGCTTGGTATCACCCCATACTTGCTCCAAAGAAGCAATAATGTCAGCATCAGAATCTACATTGGTGACTCCAATACGGACCGCTTAACATCCACCCCATAGATCTGAACAAAAATGCATCTCTTTTATAGGTGGTCTCAACTGGAGTGCTTATCACACTGAATTGTACAATGTCAAAATTTAATTATAGCAAAAAACAAATGAATGCTGCAACTGAACATTAGCCGTGTCTGAATCCTTCTTAGCTGGCTTGCCACAAAAACATATTCTGTAACACTGTATACTTAACCCCTACAGAGTGGAGTAACCCAAGACATTTAGGCCTAGGTATCGGCTAAGGACTGCCTGACACACAGACTACAATAATTAACAAAAAAAAAACTGCGCAAGGCAGTGAATATACCTTGCATTAGTATTGTACAATAACTACATAACTATTATTTCTCTGACTCTTTATATGCAATAATGACGTAATTAAATTTATAATAAGTTATTAACTGCACCAAGAACAGTGTCCACAGTCAGTTAACACACATTTAATCTCTATCTTCTGGTTTTGCAAACAATTGCCATCATAATGCAATTCTTAGTCAAAACACAGCATATACCAATCACTCACAACCTTAAAACCATGTACCTAATATTGTATAGATCCCCTTCAGGTTGCCAGCTTTTGCCTCTGGGGACATTCCTGAGAAGTTCATGTGGTGTTGTGGGACTAAGAACGATTCCCTGTGGGAATGCCTTTGCCATGGGTGGTCTGCAGCAATCTTTAAGTGGGTGGTATATGTCAAAGTAACATCCACATAAATGATTAGACTAAGGTTTCCCAGCAGAACACTGAATTGCATCACTTCGCCTGTCAGTGTTTTTTATGTTGTGGATGATTAGCGTATATTCGAGGCTTTCACTGCTCTAAAGCAGGATTTTTTTTCTCTGTTTCTCTCTGTCTTTCACTAATCTTGCTCAGTTTCCTTCTCTCTCATTTTTATACAGCCTGGCCATCTTGCAAGATAGAGTTGGGATCTCTGCTAATGATAAATGTGTTTAATTACTACACCCTGTGAGGAAAGAAGATATTCAATTTGTTCTCCCTGATGCCCAAACCCCTTTTTACTTTCTTTATCTTTAATACAGTTGTAATGCAGCATGCAAAGCTGAAATTTAAAAACCTTCATAAACAATTCCCAAGCTCATACCCCCCAGGTTTCTCTCTCTTTAAGTGGAAGCATGACTGTTTCACAGACCTTTCAGTCTGTGTGTCTCTCCGCCCACTCCTTTGCAATGAATAGGACTAAATTCTATCTAGATGTACAAAACAAGAAAGATTTCACTAACCCAAGGAGTTTTGTGGTTGCTTGGTGAAACTGAGCCAGCCAGAATATCTCTCTGTGTGTAACACTGTGGAGTGCTTTTTAACTATGCAGATACGGGAGTATTCCATTGCAGGACTCATTTCCTTGTTGTAGCTCTATATCTAATTGCAATGACTTGTTAGGGTTTCTGCCAGAAGCTCTGAGACAACTACTGAATGCTTGTGTGTATGTGAGCTTGCTTGCAAAAATTACGAGAGAGAACACAGGCAGAGATACTGGCCTGCTCCACAACATACAGAGCTACATTTTAGCACACTCCCTGATACTGCCAGCTGAAGCAGAAAAATCACAAGGCTCAGTCTGTAGCACTCAGAAAGACATATTAAATTTAGATCTTAATTCTATTACTGAAATCATCAAAAAGTGAATTGTTGACCTTTGAGACTTTGAAGGGTACAGGAATTGTTTTCATCATATTTCAAAAACACAGAAGGAAGACTAAGTGAAGAATCCAATTTTTTAACACTAAGGAGCTTTGAAGGGATAAAGAGAGAAAAGTATTTCAAAAGAAGAGCTTTTCAAGTGCAGTACAAAAGCAAAGGGACAAAAATAAAAAAAAAAAAAAACCTATGTAAACTTCCCTATGTTGCAGTTCATTTGTTTTCACTCATCCCTCTGGGGAAATCTGCAGCTGGGGATGCAGTCTAGAGTTTAAAAAAATAGTATTAGCTAACAAAGCTGAGTCTGCATTTTTCACTGTGGGATCTTTTAGTGTTTTAATCAACTGTGTGTGTGTGTGTGTGTGTGTGTGTGTGTGTGTGTGTGTGTGTGTGTGTGTGTGTGTGTGTGTGTGTGTGTGTGTGTGTGTGTGTGTGTGTGTGTGTGCGTATGTTTATAATACCTTGTGGGGACAATTTTCCTGACATATACTACGTTGTGGGGACCAATTGCTCCTTGTGGGGACTGGAACCTTGTCCCCACAAGGGGAAACCCTGTTTTTGGGTCAGGGGTCAGAGTTAGGGCTAAGGTATGAATTGAGTTTAGGTTAGGGTTAGGGTTAGGTATGTGATGGTTAGGGTTAGGAAAAGGGTAAAGGTAAGGTTTAGGCTGTAGAAATGAATGGATGTCAATGGAAATTCCCCACAAAGATAGAAAAACACACTTGTGTGTGTGTGTGTGTGTGTGTGTGTGTGTGTGTGTGTGTGTGTGTGTGTGTGTGTGTGTGTGTGTGTGTGTGCGCTTTACTTAAGCATACAGTACTGTATGTGCACATATGTGATGGTATAAGGGGAATTCTGCGAGCACTCTCTGTATTGTGTTTGCTTATATACACAGACAAACTGAGTTTGTAATGTACTGACATGATTTCTGGTGCTGGAAATCTTTATATAGATGATCACAGGTGGCTGGAACAAAGGGCTCAGTATGGTACAGTACAAATGCTTCAGTTCTCTAGGAGGAATGAGTTTTGCTAAGGCCAATTCCCTGTTCAAGGTTATAAAATGATGTTACAAATTAGCCTTTGTTATCCTCTTGTGAATAAGCCTACCCTGACATGTTAATGCACACATGCTCACACACACAAGAGTTTTGCTCTACTTCATCTCTAATCTTTAATAGCAGTTAGGGTGCACTTAAAAACTGCTGGATATGCGCCAAAAAACACATACACACACGGGAATTGCCTCAAGATGATGAAACCATTTGAAATGACTCTTTTTGGGAATTAATGATTCTACAGCATTTCTGTTCAGAACCAATGGATCCATCAAGTCCTGATGTGTACTCTGAAAGTAGATTTATGAGCAAGCAACTAAGAACACATCAATTACTGTTTATGGACTGGACTTTACTCTTTTTTCTCTCTCTCTTGTGCACATTTAAGCCAAGCATACACACTAAGACCCATTCACAAAATCATTAAATAAAGAGACAGTAATTGCTTTAAGTATTTCTAGGAGCTATTGTGTCCCATAGTGCCATCCCTTACACTATCACTAGCACATCCTTAAATGGAATCACATAACAATCGACTGCCGGTTCGACCCACTTTAAAGACTTACTGAAAAAGCTTTCACATTTGAGTCAATCGAGGATTTAGGAAGGTCTGTGATAACAATATTATACAACAATGGGTCTAGGCCTTTGTCAGTAAACAAACAATTTAAGAGTAGACACAAGGCTTGATTATTCAAGTAAATAATATGATTAAGTAATTCTTCCAGAGTTAGTATTTATTTCACAGTTCCAAACTCATGTAATGGCAATGATCTTACATCAACTTTATAATATTTCTATTTAAAAAAAAAAAACACTTATTATACTCCTTATTAAGAAGTACAGCAATAAATCAAATTTTAGGCCATTTGATGAGAGGAAATGGAAGCCTTTCATGTTGGTTCCTTCATTTATGGTCAAACAAACATATGAGAGCACCAACCCAAGTGTTGATAATACTTCCAGGGGCATTTCCCTTCACCTTTTACTTCTCAACTGAATCTGATGCATAAATGTGGAGGTGTTTATGTACGGTGTCGAGATCAATACTGGCTTCAAATCAATAATTTCCTGGGAACGTGTTCACTTGCTTTCTATAGATTAGACTACATCAGTCTCGCTTATCTTGCTCTTTCTTTTGTTTCTACTTTTCTCCTTACTATTCAAATCCATTTTTCTCCCACTGTGCAATTGACAGTCCATATTTTCTACTGGTCTTAGATATTTTTATCAGGCTGGCCATCTTAAGACTTTTCTGTTCTGTCATTACTCCAAGAAACTCAGTTTTTTTGTAAGAAAAAAAAAGTGACAAAACACCAAACCTATAGTACAGTATAAAACTATTCTACCCATCATTTTCACAGCACTTAATAGCTCTTAGAACTCATCATTTCCTGAATTGGCATGGCAATGACAGTGAGCATGTCACACTAACAGCTCTTTTTTGGTAGTTAAAGATCTTTTACGCTCACTTCTCTCAGTGCTGCTGCTCATACAGTCAGTAGCCACAGCAGAAGGAATGATAACTTACAGCCTTTTTCCTTTTTTTTTTTTTTTTTTTTGGTATGGTTTCAGTAAAGTAGTCACAGACACTGAATAAAAACAAAACAAAAATCTATCAAGAGGCTCTTTTCTGGAAATACCGTATTATCAGTATGTTGGTGTAGCAGACTGGAAACATAAGGTGCTGATGCGCAAAAAAGTAATGATTTTTAAAAGCATTTTCTACAACAGTATTTAATCTGTCACTCTGGTATATCTGCATGGTGGAGTAAATTAGAACCAGGAGGAGGAAACCAATTAACTGACTGACACATGCATATTTGAATGGTTTGGCTGCTTTGTACCAAAAGTGATGACCATGAAACATCGACCATTCCGTCAACCATAGGGAGGCCTAACCCAGCAGCCACTGGGCAAATCAGAGCACTTCATTATTCTTTCAACTACTAAGACCCATGAGAACACATCATGGTTCCCGTTCTGTTTGAAATTAGGTACCAGCCCAGCTCATCTCTCAAGCCTGTATTGATCTTTGCCAGTGTCTTTGAGAAACGGCCACCTGGACGTGATTGATCAGTCAGCTGTAATCAATCTGTGTGATTGCAAGGTTCAGCTTGCAAGATGTGTGGATGCTACAGCATGGTTTAACCGCTCAGCACTGCACAGTTTCACTTTAAGAAACTGGTTTAGATGGGGAAATTAGCTTAATTATAACATCACCAGAAGCATGACTCCTTTGTTTGGAAATTATCTGAAAAAAAAAAAAATCCTCTCAAGCAATTAGTTTATGTAGAGGATGAACCAGAAAATGTAAGAATTCCAGCAGATTAAAAAAAAAAGCATGTGGAGAGTAAATTTCATGTAAGGGGTCTAATGATGTTACAGGCTTGAGCGAATATATGCCGTACTGAGTTCTTTCTGGCCTTAATTTAAACACAACTATTACATGTAAAATATGAAAATTAGATCATCCAGAAATCTAGTAAAATAAATAAATAAATGATTATTGCTTTAAAAAAAAAAAGCTGGTTTAATTTTGCATGTAGAAGAAATCTGTGGAAGTTTCAAATGTGCATCCAGTTTCTCTGTGTTGCAAGAAAACAACTGCCCTTTAAGTAACACCTTCTTTGTTCTTTTCTTGCTTCCTTACTGAGAAGCTACTTTTGGCTGCTCCCTTGTATGTGAGGCTGATGCGGGACATGTATAAGGACAGCGAGACAGTGGTGAGGTGTGTGGTAGCAATGATGGATGGGTTCAAGGTGGGGATGAGATTAGATTAGGGATACACTCTGAGCACCTTCTTGTTGTCTGTCCATTGTGATGGAGGTCAGCCAGGTGTCTCCCTGGGCTATGATGTTTACAGAGCTTTAGTGAAAGTAGGGAGCAGGTGGAAGAGAGCCTGGAGAAGTGGAGGTATACTTTGGAGAGAAGAGGAATGAAATTTAGTAGAAGCAAGACAGAATACATGTGTGTGAATGAGAGGGAGACAGGTGGAAAGGTAAACATGCAAGGAACAGAGGTAGTGAGAATAGATGAGTTTAAATAGCTGGGGTCACCCATGCAAAGCAACAGACAGTGCGCAAGAGAGGTGTAGAAGAGAGTGCAAGCAGAGTGGAGTGGGTGGAGGTAAGTGTCAGGAGTTATTTGTGATAGAAGGATAGCAGCAAGCATGAAAAAGAGAAGGTCTACAAGATGGTAGTAAGAGCTGCAATAATGTATAGTTTGGGGATGGTGGTACTAAGAAGAAGACAGGAAGAGGTGGCAGAGTTGAAGATGCTCAGATTGTCATTGGGAGTGACCAGGATGGACAGGATTAGAAACGAGTATATCAGAGGGACAGCTCAGGTTGAGCACTTTGGAAAGCAAGGCTGAGATGGTTTGGACATCCACAGAGGAGGGATAGTGGATATACTGGACAAAGGATGTTGAAGGTGGAGCTGCCAGGAGGAAAGGAGGAAGCCCTCAGAAGAGGTTCATTAATATAGTGAAGGAGGACCTGCAGAGGGTTGGTGTGACAGAAGAGGATGCTTGGCATTGGGTGAGATGGAGGCAGATGATGCACTGTGGTGACCCCTAAAGAGAGCAGCTGAAAGAAAAAGAAGAATTTTTGCATTTTGATGATAATTTACTGGGGACTATTGAAATGCTATCTAATGAAATACAACCATACACATATATGCACGCTTAAGAATGTTCACAATTATTTTAATGAAAAAAACTGCATAAGCAGAATGGAAGCTTATTAAAAAAACAAAAACAAAAACACAATCACAGATTATGAAGTATATTCATAAAATCTGAGAATGCATAATTATAAACTCAGTGTGAACTCAGTATTAGAATGATCTTTAGCTGCATCTGTTGGCTTTTGTGGCTAAAATTGAGTCAGCACTGGGCACTTTTTTCTGCTTTCTTCCTTTGTGGGTGTTTGTTTTTTGTTCTTGCCAATGTGGTTTTATTTTTACCAGAAAAAAAAAAAAGGCAGGGAAGAATGTTTCACTTTCAATTCTAATATTTGCTTTCAAAGATTATAAAAACAAGATAAGAGAAATAACAATTGTGCCACTTTTTTTTTTGCAACAATGTTCTTATTTGGTCTTGAATTATAAGTCCCCCCACCCCCCACCCAAAAAACAAAACAAAGCAAAAAACAATGCACATTCACAGCTGTCATGTTTTAACATGTTTATGACAATGGGAAGAGAGCCTTTACAAGACTGTTTCCAAGAAGATGGTTTTTAATTATAATTTCATTTTAAGGAAACCCACTTTTTAAAAGACATACAAATACTAGACAATTCTCAAGTCAGTATTTTTGTTAAGTAATTCTGATGAACTGTGTTAACTGTGCATTTTCTACTTTGTGAAATTAACTTGCAAATTAGACTTTTGGGTGGGTGGCACGGTTTATTGCACTGAGATATATAAAGGTCAAAGCAGTCAGCGATTTTTTATTTATTTTTAATCATTGGATAATTTTCACAAATGTAGTTGGATGGGTTCCACAATAACAGTTTCATCCAAAACCCGTGATAAAACTAAAACAAAATTATCCTAACATTAAATTAAATAGAAAACCAGAACAGAATATTTGTCTTTCCTGCTGTATTAAACTGCATATTCTATGCATTACTAAAAAAACATATAAAAACATCATAGGGAGCAAAAGATACCACAGGGATCAAGACAGAGACTCTTGATGACTGGGAGTGCTTTTTACAACACAGTTGTGGTCTAGTCACTTCCTACCAAAGACAAGGTCAATGATCTTAAGTGATTATCTAGACCCTCCATAATAATGAAAAATACTACAGCTGCTGTCTCAGATACCGCATTTGATCTCCCATAAAGTCATCTCTGATTGGTTCAGCATATGCCAGTCATCAGTCTTATTGCTTTTTAAGCCCACAAGCACTTGTTTGTCAATAGTGGAATGTTATTACCTCCGCTGAAAAGAAAAAAGAAAAAAAGAATAAACTTCCACTCTTAAATGCAATCCAGATTTTAGTTTTTCTAGCACAATGAGTACCATCACTCAGTGATTTGTTAAAATGCTGTGTGAAACATATTCAAGGGAACCTGATTATTGTTTTATATCACACATTAAGCTAAAAAAAAAAAAATTAATTGTATGATTTATATTACATCATAATCTTAAGATGATTTTTTTAAATTATAAACCAATTTCCAACTTTTCATTTATTTAAAAAAATCTTGAAAGAGTTTTTGTTAATCAATTAATGAGTAGCTTATTTGAAGAGTTTCGATAAGGATATAGAGTTCACCATAGCAGAGAAACAACACTAGAGAAGCACACTAATGATCTTATGGCCTCAGAGAGAGGATTTGTCTCTGTGCTTGTCCTGTTAGATCTCAGTGCAGCATTTAATACAACTGAGCAGAATTTTAACTACAAAGACTAAAGGAAACGTGATGTGCTGGTATTTATCTGATCGATTTCAATTTGTTCACGAGAAATTCTCCTCACACATAAAAGTTAGTCACAGAGTTCCACAAGGTTCTGTGCTGAGACTAATACTTTTTATGTTGCACATGCTTTCATTAGTCAATTAGAAGGTGCCACATTCATTTCTATTGCTATGCAGATGATATGCAATTATATTTATCTGTGAAGTCAGATGACACAAATAAATTAAACTATAAGCAGACATGCTACATGTAGACATAAAGACCTGGATGAACTGAATTTTCTAATTTTATATTTGAACAACACAGGTTATTGTCTTAAACAAATACCTAGGACTACTTTCATCTAAGTAATAATGGTAATTTGGATTTTGGATAAATCACCAACAGTGTCACCAGCAAAGCACCTCCCATACCATCACACTTCCTCCTCCGTTCTTCAGCGTGGAAACTACACATGTAGGAACCATCTGCTCACCTTTTCTGTGTCTTACAAAGACATGGAGTTTGCAACCAAAAATCTCAAATTTGGACTCATCAGACCAAAGGACAGATTTCCACTGGTCTAATTTCCATTCCTTGTGTTCCTTGGCCCAAGCCATTCTCTTCCTCTTGTTGTTCTTCCTTATATGTGACTTCTTTGCAGCAATTCGACCATAAAGGCCAGATTCACACAGTCTTCTCTGAACAGTTGATGTTGAGACGTGTGTGTTGCTTGAACTTTGTGAAGCATTTAGGTGGGCTCTTATCTGGGGTGCTGTTAACATGCGGTTTCTAAGGTTGGTAACTCTGATGAACTTATCCTGTGAAACAGAGGTAACTCTTCGTCTTCCTTTCATGGGGCGGTCCTGATGAGATCCAATTTCATCATAACGTTTGATGGTCTTTGCGACTGCACTTGAGGATACTTTCAAAGTTCTTGAAATTTTTCAGACTGACTGACCCTCATTTCTTAAAGTAATGACGGACTGTCCTTTTTCAAATTCATTCATTCCTACATCAATCAGATTGTTAAATAAAGCAGGCATATAGTGGTTTGTCAGTGTTTCTGATGTTCTGGTCCGATTTGCTGGTCTGTTCACTCACTGGAATGTATGTGGGTATGTGCAATATTTGTTTTCTTATTGAACAATATGTGATGTTTACATAGTTTTTAATTGGTTGTAGTGTATTTAATTGTGGAAACTGATTGTTTAGCGTACAATGTCCAAGACAAATTTCCCTGTGGGGACAATAAAGTATACATCTAATCTAATCTAATCTAATCTAATCTAATCTAATCTAATCTAATCTAATCTTTTTCTTTACTTAGTTGAGTAGTTCTTGCCATAATATAAATTAGAACATTACTCAAATAGGGCTATTCACTGTATACCAACTCTACCTCTTCACAACACAACTGATGGTTGTGTTGACGTTCAAGAAATTAACTCTTGACAAGGCACAGCTGTTACTGAAAGCATTCCAGGTGACTACCTCATAAAGCTGACTGAGAAAATGCCAAGATGTGCAAAGCTGTCAGCTAAGCAAGAGGTCCCTACTAAGAATCTAAAATATAAAATATAATTTCCCTGATTCCTTATGTGTTCCTTCATAGTCTGGATGACTTCAGAATTAATTTACAATTTAGGAAAAAATTTTTAAATACAAACTTCTTTCTAACATTTACCTACTTACTCAAAAATTTTAAAAGAAATGCAAAACATCTCATATTTATCATCAGTGGTCTTTCTAAAGCCAACAAACGTAATTTAAGGATCAGATGGATATTAAGAAGATGGATTGCTCTGCAATCAATGATCAGAATTCACTGGTTGCAAAGCTGACCCAGTCAATACAGTGGGCTTTTGTGTGCCTGTTTTACAAATAAGCTGGTACTGACTGTCAGACAAAGTGCTGAAATCCTCATCAAAATCTATTTTAATGGGTCCCCCGACGGTTTAAGTGCATTTAATCTAATGCTAAGATCCTTAACTTTAAAGATAACCATTATTTTTCCAAGTGGCAAACAGCAACAACAGCATTAAAACAATATCAGTAAATCTGCAGTAGCTGCACTGTGCAGCACTTGAAAACTTGGTTGTCATGGAAAGGTAGTAGTTTTTTTTTTTTGTTTTTTTTTTCTGGGGGGGGGGTGGCACAGATACAGTAAGTAGGCACATATGAGAGAAGGTTTGGGCCACATACATAATGGCAAATGGAGGGATAATCGGGATAATGTCCAGAGGGAGCCTTGAAGAAAACACTGCGAAATGGATGTGCCCAGGAGGAAAAATGACCTCTCCACTTCTTCCTCTCCATCTCGCTCTCAGTCAGACAAAATGTCTCCTTCTAAACTGTGCAATCTCATTCTGTCTCTACCTCTACATCATTGTCCTCGAAACCACTCACCCCTCCAGCCTCTCTTCTCTCCCAGTTCCCTGCCTGATTGCCTTTCCATTAAATCACTGCAACACAGCATTTCCACATTTCATACTTTTAAGAATCAGCTGCTTTCTCCTGCCCAGAAACGTTTATGATTGTGGTCATAAAGAGCATGGCTGACCTAAACAACTATTCAGGGACCTGATCTCCCATGTCAGTCCTCATAATCTGACACAACAAGGGACAGAGGAGAGGCAGAGAGAGAAGGATAAAGAGGAGGATCAGTCACAATAAGTAGGACAATAGGAGAAAGTAAGCATTGTAGAAAGCAGCAATCTTGTGGTCCAATCTGTTCCCAGTAAAAACGTTTGACAAGCTCCTGTTGATCTACTTGATATTCATCTTAATATTTTCCTATCACCAGCAACAATTTATGATTCACAGAGGTAATTGCTGCTGTCAATTTGTGTTCATGAGAGCTCTACTACACTGAATATGCATAAAAGTCTGATAATAATACTTCATTCAAATTATTCAAATTAACAATTTCTTCTTTCACAATCTAATGTGGAAAGGAGAATACATAATCATGCTACACACACTATGCACAGATTTCAGCCAGTTCACTCTCAATCAGATTCACTATGAAAAAAATAAATATAAATAAGATTTTTACACTTCTAGGTTTGAAGTGGTACCACTAAAAAATAGTGATAAGAATAATGATTTAAAAAAAAAAAGGTGCGTAATTTCAAAGGAAGGCTTACATCTTGTAGGCCTGTCTAGTCAAATACGTGTTCTGCCTCACAACTTTGTGTTTATGCTGGTTCAGTCAGGAGTAAAAAAAAATTATCAGTACTGCACAAATCCAAAGGCCTTGGTGGTCTTTCCCTTTCTAAAACCAATCATTTGATTTATACAACATTTAGAGTAAAGTCTCACAATTTTGTGTCACTGATGAGCGGAAACCTGCGTACTTGGAGGAAGCCTAAACAGGCACAGGGAAAACATGGAAACTCCACACACAAAGAAAGACCCACTATAACCAGCAGGTTTAATCCCAGAATCTCCTTAAAGCAACAAGTATTTAGTTGCCCCATCTCTTTGGATGGGACAAAGAGAAATGGTAAGCCCAAAAAAGAAAACAAACAACAACAACAACAAAAAACTGAAAGAAATCAGTGAGTTACAATTGCTTAAAAGCTGGCTTTTAAAAAGCAAAATTAATTTGTTCAGGCCACCCCCTCTGTCCAAGCATATTTATGATAAAATAAGCATGCATATAAGCTATTTAGTATGGCCAGTACGAAAAGAAAAATGATTGTTTGTTGTACCTCTAACTGATGCCCAGTGGCATGAATTTGTATGTACCATATTTTCTCAAATAGTGACCAAAACTTTTATGTTTTTACTTCAGTTGTAAAAGATTTATTTGATTTAGAGTTTTATTTGAAACAGTTCTGTTTTATTAGTATATTGCATCTACAAAGCCATTTTTATATTTGCTCACATTTCCCTGTTAAAGGCATTAAGCTGTTAACACAAACTCAACACTTCTTATATCTGTCTCAAAGCCCTATAGCATTTCCTTAGACAAAACATTTCCATTATTGTGTATTGTGAAACCACCGTGAAACATATGTAGAAAACAAATTTACACACACACAGTGTTATTTGTTGGGTCATCCCCTGGCGGATTGTCCCAGTGGCTAAGTTTCTGTCACAGATCAAAGAGATCAGAGTTCAACCACTGATTGGGACTACGCTGATGTTAAAAAGTCAGTGAGAGTGGAGACTGCAGCATTTTTATTCAGATCAGATTACTTTTACCATAAGAATGAAGGTTATGCATAAGTTCAGTGAGGAAGACCTGTAATCACTCATCTGCTTTCCCAGGTGTTCAGGTGCAACCCACCTTTTCCCCCATCTACACCTTACCCAAGTCACTCTCTGCTCTATCTAAGCCTCCATCTTTATCTTCACCACTGCCAGGGTCTAGACTCCAGGGGGTCCTGCCCTAATTGTTATCACTGCTGGGATTCCATTCTGCCATGATGGGCCATCGGAGTCTCATCACCAAATAGCTTAATTGAATTCTGTATTTCAATAAATCATGTTCCAGTTCCTCCTAATGATCTCTCCTTATTGAAATGATGTTATTCAGAATGACCTGGAGAAAGATGTATCACTACATATGCTGATTGTACCCTTGTCTTTTAAATATTCTGAAAAACAGAAATAATGTGAATCTGCAGTGTATACAATAATTAATGTGTATTAACTGAGAGGTAATACGTGAGCCTGAAATACTTTCTTATTACTTAAGTTAGAACACGAATTTACTCTTCAGAAATTCAGGGTGCCTCATCATCATATGATGCAATGACACAATAAGAAAAATAAATAAGTACTTCCAAGACAGAGCGTGCATGAGTAAAAAGTTAAACACCTTTTCTCATCTATATATATTCATTTTCTGTTTTCACTCTCTTGCTGACTGGGGAATACAGCTTTTGATGTTATTGAGGTCAAAATGGGTTGTATATTCACTGACATAAACTGGGGACCCACAAAGCAATTCTCAGAATGTGGTGAGTGCGGTTGATTGAATGTTCAAAAGGAAGAAAAAAAAAAAACTTTAAGGTATTTCAGTGGCCCTCAAGAACTAAATATCCGCATTGTTTCTGAACCTACTGCATATAAAAATTGGCACCTTTGTATCTTTTTTAGCTCATTTTCTATTAGACGTGAATTCTGAATTCACATATCTCAGAGTTAGCAGTCACCGAGGTGATGAGTTCTAGGTTGATTGTTAAGTTAAAAGGGGTGGCGAGGCATAAATGGGCTGCAGATTTCACATTCCAATGTAAAGCTGATCAATCAATCAGTCCTCTAAAGCAGCATTTCATATTCATAACATGGTTCCCATCTGCCTGTTTGGTGCCAAATGCCTGAAATATTGCAGAGTTTACTCTAATCACATTAGTCTGCTCATGGAGAACTCACACTAGGCACACAGTATAGGGCACCAGGCTTTTCGACATTTACTCACTGTAACATGCAGAGCTTTGACTGACAGTCTGTCCAAATGCATGAATGGGAGACTTTTTGGTTGGTCACCCACTTAAATTGTTGACTTACTGATCAGCAGTAACCCATACATCTTTTGACAGACATTTTTTAAACACCAATATTATTATATTTCCATAATATATAATTCAGAAATATTTTAGAATGAATCAATCAATAGATTAGTACAATTATAAATCAAATATTTGGCTTTTCTTCATTGGCTCCCTCTTAAATCCAGAATTTAATTTAAAATCCTTATTTTCACATACAAAGTCTTGAATAATCAGGCCCCATCTTGTCTTAAGGATCTCATAGTACCATCATCACTTTGCTCTCAGACTGGAGGCTTACTTGTGGTTTGTAGGGTATTTAAAAGTAGAATGGGAAGCAGAGCCTTCAGCTTTCAGGCCCCTCTTTTGTTGAACCAGCTCCCAGTTTAGATTTTGTCCTGTCTCCTTCCCATCACCCCCCAAAATGTTGCAGCAGATGGCTGCCCCTCACTGAGCCTGGATCTGCTGGAGGTTTCTTCCTGTTAAAAGGGAGCTTTTCCAACCCACTGCCACCAAGTGCTTGCTCATGGGGAGTCGTCTGATTGTTGGGGCTTTCTCTGTATCACTGTAGTCTTCACCTTACAATAGAAAAGACCTTGAGGTGACTGTTGTTGTGATTTGGCATTATATACATAAAATTGAATTGAATTGAATTTAAGTATTTGAAATATTTTAATTCCAAAGTGTGCAGTGAATCTAGATGTCAGCTAAATGCACAAGAGTACACATATTTTCTATTTAGAACAGTTTTACAGCTATATGCAATAAAGTAAAAAAAAAATGGTATGATTTCTTGAAAAATATAAAGTGACTTTTAAAATACTGCAAGTAGGAAAAACTAACATGCAATCCATGTTTTTATAAAGCACATTTGCGCACTTGCTTTATATTATGCATTAAAACCACAAAAAGAAATGCATGCATGAAGCAGCAACAGCATAAAAATTTTAAATGCAAATGTAAAGAACAGAAACCTTTTAAAGGAAATTGAAAAGTTAAGAACAGAAACATGAATACAGAAAAAAAAAAAAAAATTCTAAGATTGTTCATGAGCATTTAAACCATGCAACATTTGTCTATATCTGGCATGAAAGGCTTGAGTTTAGGTTTATATAATATATAAATGATGATGGCAGGAGGACTCTGCAAATAAGAGTTGCTTTTTATTTATGAGTTGTTTCAGTTATTGAAGATGATCAAACTTTCTGCCCTTTACTGTCACATTGTGCTACGCTGTGAATTTAATTAAAAGTAGCCCTGAATATATAAGTTGTCACAAACTCTGCTATGTTCATATAACATCTTTGATCATAAAATACAGCAGCAGTAGGCTGTAACAAAACAATGGACGGATGATGTAGCTGTGCCACACATCATATTTATGTGACATCACTTTATAAAGACGTCTCTGAGGCAAGGATTTCTCATTTTGTTAAATGCCTGTTACTGCGACTCTCCGTGTTTCTTCCTCGCCTCATCTGCTTACACCTCTGCTAAGATGTGAGGTGAGTAAGGGTTGTCTAAACTGAGAAATGTGAAAGAAGATAAGTGTTCCTTTTTTTGACTATGCATGTCTCAGTGATATTCAATTCTTTGCATTTTGCTGCCAATTAGCCATATTTTCTTAGAATTTTTTAAAGTGGTCTTGAGCAATAACACTTCGACAACACTTTCTTTGGACACTGGCTGACTATTTTTGATATTCATTTATTATTATTACCTCCGCCAAGGAGGTTATGTTTTCGGTTGCGTTTGTTTGTTTGTCTGTTTGTCAGCAGGATTACTCCAAAAGTTATGAACGGATTTCGATGAAATTTTGTGGAGTGGTTGGAAATGACAAGAGGAAGAAGTGATTAAATTTTGACGGTGATCCGGATCACGATCTGGATCCAGGAATTTTTTTAATGATTCTTCACTATTGCGGGATAGGGGGATTTTAATAATTTAGCTTCTAACTCCGAAACACGAGGCACAAAAGCCTGAAAAAAATTAGAGTGTAACATAGTGACATGTTCTATTAAACAACATAGTGCGGCTACGATCATTTTTTTATCGTTTACTGCTCAGATGATCCTAGCGTCCGGGAAAGATGCAAGATTATTTCACAGCATTTAGATACACATATTACAGCGTCAGTGACCCTATGGCCTTGGCAGAGGTTTGCGCTCTCTGAGTGCTTCTAGTTTATTTATGTATTTATTTTAGAGCTACTAGCTGAAAATTGCCATATCCTGGCATGCTGTGCAGTGTGTTCTTAAAAAATTTGAGGATACTGAACAAGTGGAGGACAAAAGAAGAAGTGGCAAGCCTAAAAATACTATCTACACCAGATGAACACATACTGTCAAAATTAATGGAATTATGAACGCAAAAAAGTACAATCAGATGTTGAGCTGCCATGCAAAATACCATCTGAAAAGCATGTGAATGGCAACAGCTTAATTTTTCAGCATGACAATAATCCCAGACACACTGCCAAATTGCAGTAAAAGCATACCTCAATAGAAAAACACAAAACTGGAACCAACATGTCCTCTAATCCAAACAACAGTATCAGCTGTTTCTGTAGGATCTGAAATGCGACCTATCACTCATAGATTATTGAAGCAGTGTTGGATCATCTTGACAGAGAATGAAATAAAAGGCAGCCAACATCCAAAGAAGAGCTTCGAATGCCCTTCAAGAAGCCTAAGCATTAAAATCATAACTGTATGTAACAGGACCACTGTGATGCTATATGTAGACGGTGACTGATGTTATCCAAATAAACATCAGAAACTAATCAGCCAACTCACCTTCTCCGTAAATGCCAGAGCATTTACATGTACTGAGTGAGCCGCTGATAGAATTAGGTTTCATTCCTTCATAAAAAAAAAAAATAAAACAGTAATATTAGTAGTCAACACAGAAGAAAATGTCAGTGCTTGGTTAACCTTTAGTTTAACCGAATATAAATTTATTACACATGAATGATAAGTGTTGCTAATTTTTATCTATTTGTTCATGTGTCTGGCTCTGTTATTGGCTAGGAAGTTCATCATGAAAACAGCAACTCCCTGACTATGGAACTGAAAATCCTTTTCAGTATGCTATAATAGGTACGCTATTCTGTGCATACAATAGCCAAATACCCACAGACTTGCAGAAGGGAAAGTGAACTACAATAAAAGCTTTAAATGTTTCTTCCTCTGCAATTAGGGCACTTCATTTATAATTCAACTGTATGTACACTACTTAAGCACAGAAGCTGCCTAAATTCTGTGTCACTGCCACTTGATATTAACACCCCATTTAAAAACAGCAATGTATTCACGTTACTAAGGTCTGATTGACAAATCCCCTGTTGGAAAAATCTCTACAACACAGAATTAGAGTAATCCATACACATCCTTCAGTGTAAGTGGTACTGCGTGTAATCCAAAATTCTGCTTTATCTGCCATAGTTATGCCATTCGAAGTCTTTTACTCACTTTTTTACCAATTCATAGTCCCCAGTGAAAGGCACTTCTAATCCAAGCCATGGCTGTCTATCTTACTGTTACATTTATGGACATTTTCTTTTTAAAATGAGATGCTTTATTTTGCATGCACGTCTTGAAATGTTTAGCCCTAGCCAATTTAGCAATTCTCATTCATGCAAAACTTGATCTGAGGCATCGAACACAATGAAACTGCATATAGGGGTGCTAGAGCTATAGTAAGTGTTGGCCTAGTGGCACCCAGTTATCCTTGCTCTGTGTATAATTGTTTGTTATGATGTTTAGAATTGTCATGTCAAATTTTCTTCCATTTCACTTCACTTGACTTCACTGCAGTGTTGTAAAAATCAATATTTAGAGACTTGGAGGACTATTCCTGGTTCATCTGTCGCCCTTTTCATTTTCTGAACGTGGAAACGATCTCTGTGGCTATGGAAGTATAGCTTACACTCCAGTAATCATGCTGGGCAACTCGTTCTCAAACCCGGAGCTAATCCTCGTACTCAGAGGAGCTATAGAGGCAATACCACAAATGCACAGCTGGACTAGGACAGAGAGGAAAAAAGAGATACAGGCTTCCCTCTATCTCTATTGTCATGGGAAATGTAATTAGACATGCATTTATGAAGCATGCATGACAAGTGGATCCTCATCTATTTCATTGAGGCATGGCTGTTGGGCAAGGGACATTTTAGTTTCACATATATGCAGTTTAACAGTCTCTGGCTTTGCATCTTTCTTTTTTATGTATTGAGAACTGTTGTAGTGTATACCAGAAATTATGAATATATTGTATTTTAAAATCCGAGTACTAGTTTCTATTGTTTTTTTTTTTGTTTGTTTGTTTTTTACTTACATCAATAAGGTTTTGTAAGGAATGGTTGTAAATGACTGGATTCTTGTTTGAGTGACGTGCTGTTTGTTACAGCTTGGCAAATAACATGCAAGACAATGTTTTAGATGCTTTGATTAGCCAGTTTTTAAAATTTGTATAAATTTGAGCACTAAACAAAACACTCCTATGCCAAATTATGTAAAAAAAAAAAAAAAAGACTGTAGAGATAAATCTGTGATCCAGTGGTAATGTTAAAAAAAAAAAAAACACAGCCAATCCAGCACATTATTCATCCATCTAATCAGCCATCTAATGGCCTCCACAGTCACCAGATCTTAATCCAGCAGAACACTTTTGGGATGAGGTCGAAACAAATCTGCAGAAACTGTGTGATGCTGTCGTGTCGATATGCAACAAAATCTCAGAGGAATGTTTCGATTACCTTGTTAAATCTATGCTCAGAAAAATAAAGGCCATTCTGAAGGCAAATGAGGGCCCATCCCAGTACTAACACCTAATAAAGTGACCAGTGAGTGTACGGGATATACCAGGAAGAAATCACAATGTTGTGCAAATCTGTAGAACTTGCAGATTGGAGTTTTCAGCAGTGAAGCACATATATTGTTCCTACAGATTGACCTGGTTGACCCCAATCTGAGTTGCTATGGTAACTGCACAGCATAATAATCCCTACTTAATCAACTCTCTTGAATAAAGAGGATGAACAGAGTTTGTGTGTGCGTGTCTGCGAATTTTCAAGTTATTTTATAAAGTGTATCATTAGAGGCTTTGGGGTGGGTACTGAAATTGAAGATCGTATTTTATGCATGTGCATGAGTGCTTTTATGGACTCATCCCATCTCAAAACTTATCCTATGTAAGATTGTAGACCACAGAAACAGGCTCATTGACATGTTACCAAGGCAACAAGATAATTACAGCAAGCATTTAAAGGCTGTATAAATGTGACCCCGTATGTGCCTGGGTCTATATGCTTATGCTTGCATGCACAAGATAAAGCATTCAATGCCAATAGTTTCCTTGATACAGAAATAAGATTAGTGTTTTTAAAAGATCATTGTCTAGTTTCTGTCAACCTGAAGGTCATTATGTGATTTAAAATAACTGCAGTATGATCGCAACCAATAACTGTTTAGCTGGTTTGGCAAATGTTAAGTGTACATCATCCATCCATCCATCCATCCATCCATTTTCTTCCATTTATGTTTTTCAGGGTCACAGGGGGCTGCAGCCTATCCCAGCTGTACATCTTAGGTGATAAATATAAATATAATCATGCATATTAATATATTTAAAACAATGAATAATCTGGATCCAGTGATTGCCTATTCATAGCTACATTTTCTTCAGAAAGTATCCCCTTTACATTTTTTGCACAGATAGAAAAAAAAATGATTTCATTTTAAATTTAATTTTAAAAAGTTTATTTAATATAACTGGCATTATTTTGCCCATCAAACTACAGTGAATTACCCAAAAGCATCAAGTGAAAACATATTTTTAGAAATGTTTCCAAGATCACAACAGCCAGCAACTGAATTCAATGAATAATACATAAAAATCAAAAGTGACAAGATTCCATTCCAAGCAGTTACAGTGTTAAATATTACCAAGACTCAATAAAAATATGCCAAAAAAAAAATATGCCAAATCGTTCAAGGGCAGAAGAGACTAATTCTGTTTTGTACACTGGAAAAATACTTTTGATTTACTGACAGCATTGTCTGCAAAAGAGTAACTTCATTCAAACAGGAACATTTTCATATTCTTTCTTTGAATGTGTGTGTGTGTGTGTGTGTGGGAGGGGGGGGGGGGGGTCCTTCAACAATGAGTGGTCTTACTTCAAATGAAGCAGATTCATTTTGTCCCTTCGCTCATAATAGTATAAAAGCAAGAACTTACCGCCTCATTAATTTTTACTACTTTGTAGAAATTACACGGCTATTTCTTTAATCAAATTTACTAACCATCTTTTACATTAAAGTGTAAAATGGTGACATGTGCACTGGGCTGTAGTTGTGGTTCACTCTCCCAGCTTCCACATTAGTGAGTGCTAAAGCCAGCCATCCAAATCAACAGCCCCTTATTAACCACTGTAACTATGATGTATTCCTTGATGCTGCTGGCATTGCTCCAATTACTATACTCCTTCCATTAAAATATGGGTATAAATATTAATATATATATTTTGTATCACAAAAATCTACATGTATAAATGTGTTTTCCTTAAAGGTGCTGCTGCTGTCAGTTTGTCTTTATGGTATGTTGAAGTCTACTCTATGTGGCAGTTGAGTGGTAATCATTTTACAGTGGATTGAAATGACCTTGTAGCCCCTTAACTGGCAAGGGCCCGGTGACGGGCCGTTTGTAGTCCCTTTTATATGGCAGGCTAGACCCTCCCCTTTTTATTGACACGTCATTCGGCCAATCATGTAACTGGCTGCACCAAATCACCTGACAAAGCTACGTGACGCCCTCTGAGTATTATTGGCTCTGGGAAACCCATTTCTTAACATGATTGGCCGAATGAGGTGTCAGTCAAAATGGGCGGGTCTAGCCTGCCATATAAATGCACTTCATTCGGCCGGCGGACCAGACGCAGCCAGTTAATAGGCTATGAAATGGGTTGTTCAGAGCCAATAATAACCAGAGGGTGTAATGTAGTTTTTGTCAGGTGATTTTTTTGCTGCCAGTTAAGGGGTTAATCAGGATATTCCATAGCTTGAAAACAAAGGAGAATAACCACAGGCAGCATGCAGATGTGACACACACACACACACACACATGCACATGCACACATTTTGTATTCCAACAATAAGAAAGCCACCGAAAGCATTCTGGCTAAATTAAAAGGGGAAATATTGCATTTATGTCATACTGTCCATCTCTCTACACAGCAAATACAAAAATACTGCAAACCCCCAAAACACAAGACTAACTCAGCATTTTCTCAGTACACATAGTAGCTATGCACATACAGTACAAGCAGCATCAAGAACTTCACAAGTTAGAGAAAACTGTGTTCCCAGGGGATCTATAAAGGCAGTCTCTCTCTCGCTCTCTCTCTCTGTGTGTGTGTGTGTGTGTGTGTGTGTGGCGTGCGCACGCGCGCACGTGCGTACATACGTGCGCGTGTGTATTGATTCAGACTCCTTCAGTCTAACTGAGTAATTGCCTTTTAACCATAAGCCATGACTGAAGGATACTAAGAGACCTGTCATAAATGGAGTGAGAAAAGACAGGACAGGAAAAGAGAGAAAGCAAAAATACAGAGATTGAGATGACCAATAAACCAAGGTCTCCCTTTCACTGTCTCTATTTTCATGTTAGTGTTTAAAAAAACAGAAAGCAATTGATAAAAATCAGCCACTGTTGGAGGGAGAGAAAGACATTGACCTGCTGTACATGAAATGGACTGAAAGGCCATTTAGCTTTTCATTGCTTCAGGTTTTTGTTTTTTGTTTGTTTTTTTTTGGACATGCAATAATACTGGATTACATTTATTTAATGGCGTGTCTTTTGTGAATAATGCATTAAAAAAAAAAGTGCCTAAAACAGATGCTGACTTTAGTCGTAACATAAGAAATTACCACATATTTCTTTCTTCTTACCTCTTCGAGTGGCTAAACAACACTAAGCACCACTGGTGCTGTAAACATGTTTGGCAGCAAACATGTCATGATAAGACTTTTTTACAGTGAAGCGGCCACCATGTCTCTAAACTGTAAAATCTGTTTAACTCACAGATATTTCTGTACTGATTCATTTGTGCATGTGGTATTTCGATGCCTTGACTAGAAAAATAACACACATCATACAATCAAGAGAATATTTTAGATTGGGAGGTTAGTGAGCTACTTCCTATATAGTGACTTTTCCTTGAATTAGAAAAACATTTTATACCAAATGTTAACCGTCAGTACAGCAAACATTTTGTCTGCAGTGTGAAAAACAGGCTATAATGGTGGAAAAAAACAGATGGTGACTCTCTTCTGTTATCTACAAGCAGTGAAAAATTTTAAAGAGTCTTTGAAAGAAGAGATTTCTGTCTGTAGCCCAAACAGGTTATCAGTTTCTGTTTACTCTCACACAAACCTCAGAGGAACATATGATTAAAAAGAACTAATACACGATCCGGATTCCTGGAAATCGGACTTTACAAACCAATTCAAGGCTGAAGCCAGTGTGAAAAAACACACATGCTCAGTCCAGATACCAGATAATACAAATCTTAATTGCCATTTAAGAAGTATTACATCTACCTCTGAAAGACCCTCAGGTTCGACTCACACCAATGATTAACTGATGAGAGATGCTGAAATCTGATGTGGTCCAAAATTGGTCCAAACAATATAAGGTAGATAAAACAACTTTATTATCATTGCACAATACATTGAAATTTTGTAGGTTACCAACTAATGAGCCAGGCTAGAGAAAAAAAGACACAGCAGCAGTTTGAACTATTAAATAACCTTAAAAGGTGCCAATCTTTTCAAGTGGGGACTCCTGTAAATTTCATTTACTTGTGTTATTTGTTTATGTATTTACATGTTGTTTAAGATGAAAATAAAGTAGTCAATAAGAGCTCAGCTTGAACAGAAATACAGATGTGATACCCTCAGGCTTGTTATTCAGGCAAATCCATTTACACACAAATAAATAAATAAATAGTTATATTAGTTAAAGGCAGGATCAGATGCAACTAAAGAAAAAAAAATCCTAATTCAAGGGCAGGCCTAACCTCTAATCGTTGTGTATTATATTATAATAAGATTAAGGATTTGCATGGTGGTCTCCAAATTCACAAGGTCACATTACACTATTTAAGGATAAGCTAGAAAAGAGTATAATCCTGAAAAAAAAATGCACATTACCTATTAGGATTAAAGACAAAGGACTTTTAATCAATTCTTGTTTGAGCTTTGTGTCTGTGCTTCACAAGAATATTCATGCTCTTATGGGGTATTAGATTGTAGAAAAAATCCATACAAAGGACAGCCCCTCGTGGCTGTCCAAGAGATAAATGCTGCAGTTTGGTAGAGGTGACAAGGGAGTTAGCATCCTCAAGGCTGACCCCATGGTATGTAGGTATGCAGTCATTGTGCACTCAGTGTTAGTTTCACTTTTACACCTATTTATTTTTAGCATTTCATGGTACTTCTGGGTGATAGGTATGAATCAAGTGACTATGAAAAGATAGATGAGGAAAACTTTGATGTCAGATACATGAAATTCCACCGTTTTAGGTGTTAAAATGAGTACACGGAAGAAGATGATTTAAGGGTTTAACTTTATTAATAAGCAGGTGTTGAATGTGTATTTCATGTTTGCATGAAATATAAATGACTATAAAAATGTGGCGCTTTCATGTCAAAAGCTGTATTAAAACCTTTATGTAGAAGAATAATTGGGCACTTACCGTAAATGAGAGAAAAAATCATTATGTTTCATTAGACCACAAGTCAGCAAGACAAAAAACAGCACTTGATTGCATAGCCTGCCTCATCATTATAGCTGTACAGGAGAAATTTGGACACTTCCTGGTAATTACAACTCAGGTTCATAGAATCAAAGGTAAAGTACCAGTTGTTACTGCTGGTTAATGTACTGTTTTAATGAACACTACAGGAGCACAGAGACTCCTGCTTGTATTAAAGCTTCCTGTTCTCTCTAGCAGAAAAAAAAAAAAAAACCTTTGAGCTAAGTAATTCTCTAAAGTAGTGGTTTTTTTCTGTTTTCCTGTGCTGGGAGTAAACTGTTTAGTCCAGCCTCACCGCATAGGACCAAGCCTTATTGGTCTGAGAGATGTCGCACTTACAAAATATCCACATGAGTGTAAACTGTCAGATCACATAGATCACATACTCAGGTCTCGGGTGACTGAAGACATTGAAGGTCCTTTCTCAAGGAGACTTTAGCAGGACAAATGTGACAGCACTGAGTTTCACCTGGTGGGTTACGATTATTTCAACATCTCGTAGAAGAGGGCAGCTCCTATCTGTAAACCTAATAAACTGGTCTTTTTCATAGCAAACAAATACCCTCTGTTAGTACAACCACACATGTCAAAGCACTAAATCAGTCAACCTAGTTAGGCCCCAGTTAATCATAGTCTCTCTCACTTTCACCTGTTTATAGTTCCTCCTCACAAACACAACGCAAAGACAGTGATCCTTTCAAATTTCACAACTCTTCCTATGATTATTAAACAGAGCAGCCAATCATTCACAGCAGCAAATACATTTAGATGTTGTAGAGGAGAAGGAAGCACAAGACATATTTAGAAGGAAATAAATATATTAAAACTGCAATTTAGTACATTTACATAAAATCATCTTCAAACCAACTGTTTGGCAATGGCGTCCCCCAAAGAGGAGCCATTAATCTCATACAGACATTTGGTGTAATATGTTTATTAAATTAACTAATAGGATTCATAATGCACTGTTAGATATATAATGCCAGTGCATAAGGTAGGCTATTAGCTTATTGCATGTTATGTTTTACGTTTCAGTTTGGGGGCTGACACTGCTACGACTTTAGCAGATTGCATCATTAGATTTTGGTACAAAATGTTTCTTGATATTTTAAAAACCTTCAGCGCTGACTTCTAATCCACAAGCCTGTTTTGACTTTGCAGCATGTGTGACTAAATTGTCAAGTTCTCTTTGACTTTTGACTGATAATAGCAGGTTTTGAAAGCCCTAAATATGAGCAGGCTGTTGTGCAGCAGTTTCACACAGCATTGTTTTCAATATTCTAAATGCTTTCAACGTATTTTCATTATGAGGTTTTAATTACACTGTGCAGTTATTACAGTGGGTAGTAAATCACTATGCACATTAGCTGAAGACAAACACTGCGCTGTATTGGTTGACTGCTGGCTATATTTAAATTTAAAATCCTCACTCAGAGCGAAAGAAGCTACTGACTGACTTTTTCCTTTTTTTTTTTTTGTCTCTCTGAATGCACAGTCTCTGTCTGGGTACCAAACCACAAGAACAGTGCCCATGTGTAACCACCCTCATTCATAGTGCTGCTGCTCATTTCCTTTATGACACTCGCTGAACAGATTTAGATGGGGAGACATATTTTTACAAGGGTTAAACAATAAGAAAACTTGTTGAAGTTAGCAACAATGAGGGGAACTGAAGCGTGATGATCCCTGCAGAGAGCAATAAGAATGTCAGGCTCCTGAACTGAGATGCGCAGAATCTATTGAACTTTAATAAAAATAAAATCCAAATGCCAAAATAAAAACTAAATTATTACCCCACTAACAAATATCTGTGCACACACACACATACGCACACATGCTGCTTTTTCAAGTGCTTAGACTAGAAAAAGATCGATATTCAGACCAGGAGAATATTATATGAGCTGCTTCCAGACCTTGAACAAAAATCACCCACAAAATCCTTAAAACAAAGTAACTGCCGTGGCTTAATTAAATAATGGTTCATAATCACCCCTTGGTCCACTAAAAACTCTAGGGTGTTATTAGTTTTCTCTCAATTTGTTTTTCTGACCAGAATTGGTAGGAAAATGATTTAGTTCCAAAATAGAAATGTCTAAGACACAAATATGTATGTGTGTTAGTTCCTACAATATATCAAGATGTTCTTCAGCCAGTGCAAATGTACTGTAAGACCTGCTAAGCACAAGCTTTTCCATGTTCACCAGTTCAGCCTTTAGTTAGAGGACCCTAATTTCTAAATGGTCCCTGCATGAAACAAAATGCAAACACATTAGAAAGGTGTATTTAAATGTCTAATGGTGTGTGTGTGTGTGTGTGTGTGTGTGTGTGTGTGTGTGTGTGTGTGTGTGTGTGTGTGTGTGTACCTAGAGAGCAAGACATGTATGGGTGAGTGCTTGTGTGCTGCTTTCGGTGTTAAAGAGAACCTGAGTCGCACCTGTTTACCAATTCAACAGTTCAGAACCCAGTGAGAGCAATCATCAGGATCCTTACCTCAAGCTTATAGTTATGGCTGGATCAGGTGACCCTGAACCATCCCTTAGTTATGCTGCTATAAGCCTAGGCTGCTGGGGGGGTTCCACAATAGACTGTTTCTTTTCATTCACCTTATTTACTTTGTTTATACTCCACTCTGCATTTAATCATTAATTGTTATTAATCTCTGGCTCTCTTCCACAGCATGTCTTTTCTCTCCCCTCAGCCCAACCGGTCGCGGCAGATGACTGCCCCTCCCTGAGCCTGGTTCTGCTGGAGGTTTCTTCCTGTTAAAAGGGAGTTTTTCCTTCCCACTGTCGCCAAGCTTGCTCATAGGGGGTCGTTTTTGACTGTTGGGTTTTCTCTGTATTATTGTAGGGTCTTTACCCACAATACAAAGCGCCTTGAGGCGACTGTTTGTTGTGATTTGGCGCTATATAAATAAAATTAAATTGAATTGAACTGAATTGAATAGAGCTCTGCCATTACATCGGTACTACCTGTTCACTCTGATTCCTTTACCTTCTGCTTCTTCCTCACTTTTGCTGCAAAGCCATACCATGCAAACTTGACAGAATCAGCTAGCACAAAAATATGCTACATTTTACTTAATAAAAACGCAAACCCAGTTGTAAAAACACCAAGATGTTTCAAGCCAAACCGGGAAATATGTTTCTACTTTACTGGTAGTGGGTGTCCGTGTGTGTGCGTATGTTTATAATACCTTGTGGGGACAATTTTCCTGACATATACTACGTTGTGGGGACCAATTGCTCCTTGTGGGGACTGGAACCTTGTCCCCACAAGGGGAAACCCTGTTTTTGGGTCAGGGGTCAGAGTTAGGGCTAAGGTATGAATTGAGTTTAGGTTAGGGTTAGGGTTAGGTATGTGATGGTTAGGGTTAGGAAAAGGGTAAAGGTAAGGTTTAGGCTGTAGAAATGAATGGAAGTCAATGGAAATTCCCCACAAAGATAGCAAAACACACTTGTGTGTGTGTGTGTGTGTGTGTGTGTGTGTGTGTGTGTGTGTGTGTGTGTGTGTGTGTGTGTGTGTGTGTGTGTGTGTGTGTGTGTGTGTATACGCTGATCAAAGTGTAAAAGTGCAGAGAAAATCTATCAAAATGCACTGGCATCACTGTAGTATCACAAAAAGCCAGAGTTTAAAAAGCCAGAGATGTACATATTTCAATAGCTTTTTTTAACCATCTGTACCCAATAACCCCATAGTTTCTTCTATTGTTGTTGCATAAAAAGATGCTATATTTTAACGTATTTGAATGTCAACACTTAGCAATAAATCAGAAATTTAAAAAAAAGATATGTGCCAATCAAATATTTTGGAATATTTTACATTTTTCTCCTTGACACACCTCAAACACTTCAGTCAGCGTTCATCTGTAGTAATTGCAGGCTGACAGTCCACTGTTTACCTTGGCTGTCAAAATGCTGGGTGTGAAGCGTCCATGTCTTTTTACACTTAAGGAGGCCGTGAAGCTTTGTGAACGGAGTCCAATACGGGTCAATGAGTCAATGAAGCTCACTTTGGACCAATGATTGTGATACTGAGGTGAGTTACTGCGGATATCCTGAACTTTTCTGCTAGTCAGTGAAGCTATTTTTGTCACTCAGCCACCGTTAATGAAACTTCCTTCAAAGTGGCTCTAACATTGTCAGACTTGGGTATAAATAAACTTGAATAAACTGTCACATGATGTGAGAATGTAATCAAACTGTTTATTCATACTGTTAAGGTTGTGTTAGCTGGCATAATGTTAGCTTATAACCAGCTGTGTTGTTATAGTTGGCTCCTTGTCAGCTATCCAGAGATATGTATACATGCATGTATAATCCGCTAACAGTCAGTAACTGCAACAGCGTTGGGAATAATTAAGCATTTTTCCTATGTTAGAACCCTGATTTCAGTTTAAGAGATGAGGCTTTGGGCAAAGTGGAAAAGGATGAGATGGAGTTGAGGGAGGAGAGAGACAAATAACAGAAGGAGAAAGAGGTGAAAATATAAATGCGCAAATCTTAAATGGAAGTTTGAAAGAGCTATTTGTGATCTTTAAATTCAAACTAACTTATACGTAGCAAAGTTCAGGTGTTTAGAATTCTTTTGGAATGTATGTCCTCATATTTGTCCTCATATTTGAATGACAGAATTTGAATAATTTCACATTTGTAACTCCAGTGCATTTAGTAAAGTGTTATAAATACAAAGAAAATCTACATTCAGAGGTGGCACAAATAAAAAACAAACTATGTCCTACTTCAACATTTCAGCTTTTTATTCCTTCTGCTTAACAGAAGTCTTCTCTTGGGCCACTGTGAGTATTCCTTCCTCTGAAGCGTAGTCACTTAATAGATTTTTTCCAATGCTTCATCAGCACTAAATGCACGCAATATCTGGCATGCATCCCCGTGGCACATCTCTGCACCTTTTGAATATCATGAACACACAAAGTCGACAGACATAATGGGATTTTGAAACACAAAGATGAGAACACAAGGATGAGTTTCCAAGAAAACTCAATGGGGTTTTTAAGAGGTTTGAAAAAGTTGGGAATCCGTAGTTATGGAAACAACTAGAGCTGCCATAGTGTGTGTGTGTTAGTGGTCTTAACATTTGTGTTTGTAAGTTTCCGTCTGCATATCTTTTGCTCTTAAAGTGATGTCATGTGGCCGAGATCCCATACTCAGGGCTGCAGAGGCTGTTGCCATGGTTTTAGCTTCTGAAGGCTGTTGTTTCACAACAGGGGGAGGGAAATACGCGCTGTATAGAGTGACTCATCCCAAAACCAGACCTGTTACTGGTTAAGCCGCACAGTATTGTAGTGTGCATGTGCCCGCGTGCAGTTGTGAATCCTATGTGCTAATTTTTTTTAAAGTTTGACTGTGCATGTGCATGTGTGTGTGTGTGTGTGCATACGTGTGTTTGTGTGAGTGAATCACCGTGTTTCAATGTGCAGTATGTATGTGTTCCCATGTGTGTCTATGTTTCTGTCAGCCCACCATTTAGACAGCTCAGATAAAAGAAGATCAGAAAGCACAAAAGACAAGAAGACAGAAATGACAGCAGGGAAACAAGTGGGGGTGAATAAACACGGGCACAAATGAACAACAGGCGAAGGAGCAAGAAATCAAGGGAGATGGAGAAAGAAGAGGAACAGAGGTACAGAAAAGAGAAAAATAAAAGAAGAACTGCAGAGAAAAACAGATACGGAAAAGAAGGCCAGAAGCACAGAGTGCACAGAAATAAAGAACATTCCTCCATGAAGAGTGAGGCAGAAAAAGATGAAACAAACAAAAGATATGGAAGGAACTGAAGTATTCACTGACCCTGATGGGCACACTAATACATACAAAACACTGGCTTGGAAAAAAGCAGTGCTAAACCACTACATCACAGAAAAATAACTGCCAAAACAGCTAACCTGCAGGGCATTATCTAGTCCAGAGACCACCCTGGAACTCACAGAGCGAATGTTGGAGGCATTAGCCATGCAAAAGACAGAGCTGGCTGTTGATATTCAGCCAAGAAAATGCCATTGGTATCGAACTGATCCGTACTGTCCGAGCCCCCACAAGTTGGCTCTGTGACTCAAAGATGAACTTTGCCAACCAGGTTTCTTGGCTTTGGAGCCATAAAGTCAAGGGATATATTAATATTTCCACCAATGTGTAAACAAGCATGAACTGAAAAACTAGATTAAATATAATATTTCCATTTCTTCTCAACATAAGTGAAGTCAACTAAAGGGCATCATCTATTTCAGACAAGAAACAAACACATTTCTCAGTAGTTGGAGGAGCAAAATGATTTTAGAAAACACACACGTGACATTTTACTTCTAAGTGAAACCTTGTAAGCCATGTGCTACAGTAATTCTGAAGTTGATAACCACTGTGGTGTGTAACCGCAGACCAAAAAGAGAGATTTGCCCCAGACAGAGCATGCTGGGGCTGAACTCATGAAAAGCTGCCAGAGAGGTAGAAACACAGAGATGCACTGGTATAGCCTGTTTCAACCTTTTGCCAAACAAGGGCCCCTGTGGGAAGGCGTTATCATGCAACCTCTGCCAAGATGAGGCCAACATGTGCCAGACTAGCATAGGGCAAGTGCAGTACTGCAGCGAGAGGGGAAAGCTGTATCTCCACATGGTATAAACAGCTTAACCTCTGCCAGGAAGGTGCTACTCAGTGCCAAGCTAGCACAAGGTAAGGGCACAGAGACGTGCTTGCAAGGGAGGTGAAAATCTCTCTGCATGTGTAATATGTCACAATTTTTCCCACTGATAAAACCTATTCACATGAAAATAAATGTTTTACTGTTACCAGTGTAAAAACTTAAAATAAGCTGTATCATTTAATCCACGGTCAAGTGGGATGAAGTTATGATGCAAAATAATGACTAAAACGCAAGAGTTACAGTCCCAGTGTTTTAACTACAGTATGGTATCACCATCTAACAGAGACACAGAACTGAGCCAAAAGAACATTCCCTCAGAGATTTGGCCTTTCTGCCGGGAGAAAGTGCCAACTGCTTGGAGAGTATTTACCATTACAATAGCACAAAGAGAACCTATTCCTGGTAACAGTGTACATGCTACATTATAAAGAAAATATGAACAAAATAATAGAGGCTTTGCAAGCAAGCAAATGTGGGAACTTTACTTAGTCGGTCAACATATACTCAACTGCCATCGTATTAGTTACACCATTAGTGCAGTGGGGGAAATAACTATTGGATCCCATGCCGAATTTGTAAGTTTGCTTTCTTTCTTCCAAAGAAATGAACTTTCTAGTTTTTATGGTAGTTTCATTTTAATGGAGAGCGATAGAATATCAAAACACGACTAAGTACTTGGTGGAGAAACCCTTGTTGGCAAGCACAGCGGTATGACATTTCTTGTATTTGACCACCAGGTTTGCATACATCTCAGGAGGGATTTTGGCCCACTCCTCTTTACAGAAACTCTCTAAATCCTGTAGTTTTCCTGGCTGCTGCTTGACAACTCAAAGCTTCAGCTCCCTCCACAGATTCTCTATGAGGTCTGGAGACTGGCTAGGCCACTGCATGACCTTAATGTGCTTCCTTTGTTGCCCTGGCGGTATGTTTTGGGTCATTGTCATGCTGGAAGACCCTTACACAACCCATCTTTAGTGTTCTGGCTGAGGGAAGGAGGTTCTCATCCAAGATTTTACAATACATGACCCGGTCCACTGGCCCCTTAAAGCCATGAAGTCGTCCTGTACCCTTAGCAGAAAAACAGAATTCTGGCTGGCTTACAGGGGATTGAATTACTTATTTCACTTAATGACATGCAAATAAAGACTACCATAAAAATTTGAGACTATTAATTTCTTTGTAAGTGAGCAAACCTACAAATTCAGCAGGAGATCCAATAATTGTTTCCCTGAACAGTAGTACTGGGCTGGGCTCCCCTTTTGCTTTCAGATATGCCTTAATCCTTTGCGGCATAGATTCAACAAGGTGTTGGAAACACACAGGCAGTTGCTGCACATTTTTCGGATGCACACCGTTACACAACTACCAACAGCCTGAACCACTGATACAGGGCAGGATGGATCCATGCTGTCATGTTGTTTGTGCCAAATTCTGGCCCTGCAATCCAAATGTCACAGCAGAAATCGAGGCTCATCAGACCAGGCAACGTTTTCATTTTTTATTGTCTACTGTCCAATTTTGGTAAGCCTGTGCAAATTGTAGCCTCATTTGCCTGTTCTGTGCTGTCAGGAGTCGCACCCACTGTGGTCTTCTGCTGTTGCAGTCCATCTACTTCAAGGTTCAACATATTGTGCATTCAGAGATGCTCTTCTCATTCGTCATCCTGACCATGTCTGCATGCTTAAATGAGTTGCTGTCATGTGATTAGTTGATTGGATATTTGTGTTAACAAGCGCTAACAGCTATACCTGATATAGTGGCCAGGGAGTATATTTCTAAATGTTTAAATAAGAAATCAAAACACAGAATGCAAAAACACAGAAAAAAACCATAGTAAAGTAAGCAACCACAAGTCCATGGAAAACTTAAAATTCAAGAGCCAGTGGACTCATGAATTTTTGAAACTCAGATCACAGCTGGACACCATCGAATACACCTGCAAAAACTACTAAAACATGTTATGATCCAGTTACTTAAACCACTTCTGGAGGTGGTCTGGGACATGTATGACTACATGTCTTTTGTAGTAGATGCTAATGTATCCAGATGAATTTCCAAAAAGGATGTAACAAGAGAATACACAATCTCTGCAGGATGTGATGCTCCTTTTCATCTTATTCTGCGCCTTTTTCAATCAAAACTGTATAGCCAGTTCATATTTATATTGTTTTCTTTGGTTGTTCTGGGTAAACAAATGTGATCCTTTATGCAGTGTTAACTGACCTTTGGCTGCTCAAGAAGTCTGGAAGTAATGTAGATAATGCTGCCTAAACACAAGTGCTAACCACCGGCCTGTTTATCTTTTCTCTTTGTTTTAAAATTTACCTATGGACTTTGTTGTGTTACATAAATCATGAACTATTTAAACAAGCATGTCTCTGTTCGGTCCGTAAGTGTTCAGTGCCCCGTGGGATTATAACAATTGTAATGATGTGCGCTACTTGATTACATTCCCTGTATTTTTCTAAATGCTATGCAAAAAATGCAATTCTTGTGTGTGTGTGTGTTTTTTTTTTTTTTCCTCAGTTTCAGGGCGATGATCTCTCCAGTACATTTTTGTGTATGCAGGGACAACCTGGCTTGAAGTAAAAACAAGATAAAGAAAAAGGATTGTCAACCACAAGACACATGGACATAGAAATCACAATGAACGGGGAAGAGAGATAACAGCCCTGTGAGGAAAAATGACAAGCCAGCTGACTTGTGACTACAACCTGCCAATGAATAGGAGCACCACGGGGCAAACGTACTGACCTATCTGTATGAGATGGAAGGAGGTGAAATCAGGGAGGGGGGGGGTGCTAGTGCGAACACATTCTGAATCAATGCCAGTCAGCTAATATACACTGCAGACTGGAGAGACTAGGTGGTAAGGAAAGGTCAGACAGCTCCACACAGTCTAGCTGAGACCACTCAGTGTTTTCCTCTAACAGTCTGGCATTCTCAGTGTTTCTCTTTACCAGCCCAACACTAACAGAGGAATGTCATGCTATTTATGAAACAGGTGCACCAGCATGGAGGAACAGATTGCCTGTGGTGTGAGTTGCAATGTGAGTGTAATCAGTAAATTGTTGTTCTCTTCTTAATGCATATGCATTTTACGGTGGATCAAAAAAAACGATGCGAGAAGATGCAGCACGATGTGGCGGTTAATTACACACTTTGCTGGAATGCTATGTAACCCATATTCTGTAGAAATCTGAGAGCACTACATAAAAAATATCAAGGGGTCTGGGGGGGTGTATTGGATTAGAATATTGATTTCACAGAAAAGGGAACAGTAACTAGAAAATAGCCACACTACGTAAAAATGTTTTAGACTCCCAAGCATCAAAGTGCAAAACAAAAATGCAATGTGCGATATTAAAATTCACATTCATGTTCTTCACTTTGGTTTTTTTTTATTTCCTTTGAAGTTAATGACATCTGTTGCACTGATTAAACCACCACATGCACCTATTCTTATGTACTCTCATACCGTGTTAACATACATATATTTTTCTTTCCTTTTTCGTTTTTCACAGATGGTGTATTTGGGACTTTAGCCTCACAACATTTTGATTCATTGCATGATTTACCACGCTCACAAAAGGTGACAAGTTCAAGTGGCCGCAAAATGAGCTGCTGCTTTGGTAATAATAAAAGAGGAAAAAAGAAACTTCAGCCTAAAAACTGAGTAAATGCTTTCCTAACGTAGAAACGTGCCTATTATAGGTACTGCAGACTTAGTATTTATTTATTATTTTAAAATATAAAATATGCTGTTCAGATCTTTGTCTTCATTCTATGTTTATCCTGATTTCTGTGAAGTGTGACGGCAAGGTGCTATCTGGCACATCACCACACTGAACACTCTTTCATTAGCCTTCCATACACTGAAACACACAAAGTTGTGCTCCTCCTAATGAGACACATATGGGATCATTGTGGGTTTATCTAACACGCATTCAGTCCCTTATGTGACAAGCAGGCGTTGCTCTCTGTATTTGTAAAGATGGGGAAAGTTGGGTATTTCACTCAATTCAACATACGAAATAGGTCACGTGTGTCATCTACCAGTCACAATGTGACGTTACAATTTTAACACACAACAAATATGGAGACACAGAGAAATGCCTGGTGTTTTTTTTATTTTTGTTTTCTCAATTTGCAATGAATTTAATTTAGGCGTTAAAGCACAAGAAAAGAAATTAGAAACAGAATCCGTGCGACTTCATCTGGCTTTGTCAAGACCATGACTGGTGTCAGAGAGAGGCAAGTGAAGAAGAAATGCAAACAAAAAAGCATGCCAGTTAAAAGTCCTTACTTCTCCATGATATTGATTTGTACTCACGCACCATTATAAGATAGTTTCACTGATATTGATTTGTGAATTAGCTAATGGGTTGAATACAAAATACTGAATATTTTAAAGGGAGAGGGAACGACGCAGCATAGCTACCACACATCTATCAGTCTGCAGGTGCTCAAACTTTTAGATGTGAATATGGGTTTGCTTGCTTTCACACGTTAATCCGCATAAGATACAGCCATAATACATCTGTCCGTGTGTGTGTGTGGATGCAGGCATTTGTTTGTTTGTTTGTTTGCAAATGTGTTTTGTGGCCTGCCAAGCTTTGCACCTTCATCACTGTCCATTTATCCATCTGCCCACTTGTCTCTCTGGCTGTTTGTATGTGCATCTAATCGTGGAGTCTTTAAAACAAACTGACAAATTCAGATCAGTGTGATGATATCTAAGCATATGTAATTTACTTGAAGTTTACCTTGTCTGTCATTTTGTGCTGAAAATATATGAAAAAATATAGTGAGCAGAGTAGCTAAATTAAATATTATGTTGTTTTGAAGGCCTGGTATAAAAGCAGCTTGCACAAAAGTAAAGACAAACAAAAGACACAGATGTAGGCAACACAATGCACACAGCATCTTGTTTTCCTATGAACAACAACAATATACTCTATTTATTACCAAATCACAATGCTGATGTCCCCACTTTGTTGCCATTATCCATTTCTGTCTCAGTATTTTTACATATCTACACACACACACACACACACATATTTCTGTTTATATTTTTGTAAATCTGTCACTACGGTTTAAAAGGAGTCACAATTATATAACAGCTCTTGACCTCTTATAATCAGCTCTAAAGCCGTACTTGTTTTTTGATCCTCACCTACAGTTTGAAGAAAATTATTTGGCAGAACTCTCTTTTTTTTTTTGTTTTTGTTCAGGACACATCAGTGTCTGAATGCATCTACATCATTCTAGAAATGCAGTCCTTTTCTCCATTATCTATTTGTGCATTACATCTCCTTCGTAATCATTGACTGTTTCATCTGTCTCCTCTGTCTAAAATTGGATTTCCTGACATAATCAGCAGCATAAATTCCAACTTCCTGTTTCCAATAAGCTGACAGTATTAGGCAGGAAATAAATAATAACAGGACTTGTGTTATTTGTGCTTTTCCTCTGTGCTGTGAGATTCTGATCCTGCTCTCTTACAATATCTTTCGGTGGTATCTAACAAATATTGAACGAGCTAACGACAAACTAGGCTCCCTTAGACTGAATGACTACTGAATACTTGCTTCTAACATTTTCAGTTTCTCCCTTTCTAAAATCTCAATGATAAATCAAGGAATATTTAAATGAATCCCCCCCCCCTCCATCTATTACAATAACAGTTCATCTTGTTCACTTCAAACTTCGGGGATGCTAATGACTCAGGTAAGTGTAGTGCTGAGTGAGAGGTCATTCGAAATGAAAGTGGTCTCATTTTTTTGGATCTTCTCCCTGTTGAAAAGCTGCCAGTGCACGGAGGGATGTCGCAAAATGATGATGATACTAAAGTGCAGGTAAAATTGTAGGCTCATACGCTTAATCTGTGACCTCACCGATGAAGTCACACTCCTCTGGGATGATGTAACCAGTTCAGACAGCATTGTTTATAAGTAAATCTCCACAGACTGTGATATCTATCTTCTGATGCTAACATAACTAGTGCAATATGTACAGCTGCAGTGTATCGAAATGGCAATACTCAAATATGCGGTAGTTTTAATCATAGACATCATTTGACAGGTGGAAGAGACAGTGAAGTATGACAAAATGTGTCCTGGAAACAAGTACATTTGTCTTATCACTAAAGCATGCTTTGTGTTACAGAGATCCATGCTGCTATTGCAGATAGCATAGTTTCCCAGCACAGCTCATTAGAGGTCAAAATGTGCATTATGTCGCACTGATTAAAATAACTCAGACCTGCAGAAATACTCAACTTTAAATGGACACACAATCTGATGTTCATCTCTACTTTTAGCATGAGCATGAGATTCTTCCTCTGTAGCAGTCTCCCCTATAAAGTAAATTCAGCTGAACCATTATGCCTTCAGAGTCAAGCTATTTAATCACAGGGGGAAAAGAAGATGTTGGTGACACATAATTCATGGAAGAAGCTAGAGAGTACCCAGGCCAAAATGGGTACAAGGTGGCCAAAAATAGGCAAATTCTAAATCTTAACACATTGTCTACTGTCAATAAATCCCTGCTGTTTCTTGTATTCATTCTTGTACCCTGCTACAGTATACAAGCACCTTACATTAAAATATTTCATGCATCCATGGTCACATAAATGCAGGTTACTACCCGAGGGCTCTTAAACACATAAGCCAACTTCTTCAACTCTGGTATATGTAAGTGGTATCTTGGCAACTGGGAACACGGACACAATATTATAGCGGCTTAAGGGTATGGCTTGTACAGCCTCATATTTTTCAAGTGTCAAGAGTATTTCTTGAAGGCACCTTAAATTGATTTAACCGAGAAGAAAAATGCACATTTACATGTGTCCAATATGCAAACACACACCGCTTAAATGTACAGTACATCGCAATCTACTATTAACGGACCACTATAACTGAAGTTCTTACAAGGGAAAAGGCATTCAGTTTTGTTAATTTATTTAACAATTTCATTAGGTTTCAAGTTCATGAATGTGATTTCAACATGTCAGTCCCAGTTTATATGTTACAACGTGCAATCTGAGAGGCTGAAGTAAAATAGGGAAAATGTACACACTGTTGCCTGTGTGGTCTAAAGCAGAAAGATACACTTCTGCTCTATATTTTTCATGCTGTTTTTCTTTCTTTTTTTTTTAATTGCAAGACATACAGTGTCACACCGAACCTTTATTTAGTATCGTGAACGTGTCTCAGTAATGGTCCACAAATAAACTGTTTGTGGAAGCAGCGCGATAAAATTTAGCAACTGAACAAACTTTGCAACTGCTCATTACAAACGCACATCTCCCTGACTGGCAGGAATGGGCTGTCATAGGGCCGTTATCTTTTTTTGTTGATCTATAATTTTTTAGCTGCACAAACTGTTCTCAGTGTATCTGACTTCAACACGACTTCAGGTGCCATTAGAATACACTTAAATGCACTTAGATTACCTAATAAGTTGGACAGCGCTTGTTGCACAATACTAGCAGATCTGCAATTGGTCCTTGATTGTATGAAACATCACTCCAAAATGAGACTTCAGATGAAAGAGACACCTGCTTCCATCATTTTGCTGTAAGAGAGTCAGCTGAGTAAAGATTCGTAATTGGATTTTTTAAATTATTATTATTATTATTATTGACAAAATAAATAATGAATGAAAGGGTCTGCGTAATTTCAAAGGCTATATGGGTGTAAATAAACTAAACAAGTCCACTGAACAGTTGACCAGACATAAGCAAGTGGGCTGCAGATTGTGTGAGATGCACAAATTTTTGGCACCAAGATGACAGTGCACTGCACTGCACTGGACTGGACTGCCATTACCAAATCCTTTGCCGCGCCTCTCCTCTCGCTGGGGCACACAGTGATTCAACCACCACATTAAACCAGGGCTGCTGAGGTAATTACCATCACCCCAGAAAAATTCCAGTTAACCCGTATAACACTGTGTTATGCACCATCTGTCAACACAAAGAAGTCCATAGATGCTGGATTTCTTTGCTTCCATAAGAACTGTCATTTAAATTTATTGAACTGTGAATAAGAAGTACACACACACTTGTGTACCAAAACGAATTGAGCATTTTCGCAACATCAGTGCCAGTCGATTGGAGGTTTTACAAAACTTCAAATGCAGACTTTCTTCAAACACATCATGGAGGCATGACCTGATATGATATATCACAAGTTTCCATTTGTAAGAAGTGGGGGGAAAAAAGAAAGAAAAACATTATAATCACTGCTTTGCAAAGTCTTGGTAAGGAAGGGGAATAACAACAACAGAGAAAGCAAAAGAGAGCGATATTATCTGCTTTTGAACTACTGCATAGAAAAGAGCAGAGAGCAAAAAAGAGGAAAAAAAAAAAGATGCTGATACATCTGGCTGTGAGAGAGCAATAGAAGTGAAAAGCAACTGCAAAGTCATACAACTTGGACCCAGTCAAAACAGGCTAGAACTTAATCTTGTAATTTTTTCACTTCCTTTTTGAGCCTGTGTGATCTGCAGGATATGGACGAAGCCCTGACAAAGCCTAATGACATGCAATAGTTAGTCCAAGCCCCTATTTAAGCCACATAATGAATAAAAATTTGCTTAGAAAAACAGGCTAATCTTTAAAAATCAAGTATTGCTCTTCCAGTTTAAGGTATATGCTTATATTTGGGACACCCTATTTGAAGCTTTAGCAGGAATCCTGTTTTCAAAATGTGACTATCCATGGTGAGATAATCATCTGTAATGGTAATGCCAGGCATATTGCTCTCTGTTAAAATTAGATAAGATGGAAATAATGCGGTGAAAAAACAGACCAATGTAATTAAGGAAGCCATTTATCAATTTACACAAAACACACAACGCCTCCTATTACCAAAGCAACCTTGTGCAGTTAGTGTATTAGCATTGGTGGTATGGGTTATTGTTTTCTTTATTTATTGCCTGTTGGATGACAGATATCCATGCTTGTGAGTTCATCATTTGTTTTTTGCCTGTTTTTATATGACAATCCCCTCTTATCCTTTCTGTAGGTGTGTAAATGTTTACTTTCAGATGACTTTAAACATCCAATAGCAAATATTTTTAAGTATTTTCTTCCATAGGCTTTTCATACATGTGCTACAGCATTTAATCTGAATCTAAATGCAGTTCAGCTGTGGTTCTTCCCTCATGTAAGTCAAACCTAATAACTATTATTGGATATGAGTGACCATTCATTTTCTCTCTTACACACTGGCACACACACACACACACACAGACACACACACACACACACACACACACACACACACACACACACACACACACACACACACACACATGCAGATAACCTGAAGGGCTCTGCAGGCCCATTTATCACAGGCTGACACAAGACAGTAATGACTGAGTGATGGAAACAGATGAGGAAACGGAATGATGTAAAAATGATGAAAAAAAAAATACCCCAAAAAAACAGACCCAGAGCTCCCAGGGGGATAGTCGAGGACTGCTATTAGGAGTTCTAACAATTCTCACAGCCAGGTCCTCTTCTTACATGAGACAATGAGGGAGGGTTGGAGAGAGGTGTGGAGTGACAAAGAAGATGAAAGAAAACAAATACAGTGAAAATGAATCATGTCTGCAAAAGAAGGAACAGAGCGAAAAAGTGAAAAAAATGAAAGCAAGGGAAACTGAGGACAACTCGGATGATGATTAGGAGGAAGAAGAAGGAGGCTGCGTGGTAAGAACAAAGAGAAGAAAAAAAGAGGCTGAAAACAAAAACACAGGGACAAAGGGGATAATAGGTAAAACTGTATGAATGTCATAAGGGACTGAAAACATACACAAGTAAAAAATAAACAAGGCAAAGAGAAGACTGCACATAGACACTGAGCAGAGCGCAGACTCAGAAACACCTCTGTTTGAAGCCCTTGTAATTAATGGGGATACTCAAGAGATATAGAGTGAATATCAAACTGCTGGTTCATCTGTGAGCTCCCCTGTTGACTGACAGCGCTCTATACATGAGTGAATCATGTGCTTGTCCAACTGCTACACTGATTGGGTCTTCATCAGAATCCAACATCTGACTTGTTCTGGCTCCCAAGACCAAAAGAAGTAAGGTGGGACTGAGAGACAAGAAGAGGCTGAAAAATGCGAGCAATCAAAAAGATTGTTACTTGTATATAAAAGATATAAAGCTATAGGCCAATAAAGCTGACATCACTAGGCATTAGAAAGCAAATACCGCTCACGCATAATTACAGCACCATTATTAACTATAGGGATACCAAGAAGAAGTGAGACAAAAGCAGGAAACAGAGTAACTTATATTGATATACTTATATCTGGCAAGAAAAGAAATATCATTTGTAGTTAGAGAGGCAAGGCTCAGATGTTTGGACATATGCAGAGGAGGGATAGTGGATATATTGGACAAAGGATGTTGAAGATGGAGCTGCCAGGCAGGAGGAAAGGGCTCTCAATCGTCTTCATTGAAAAATCCTAAGTATACAATATATGCAAATATTACGCAAATTAACAAATCAACTTGTCTACCCAAAAAAAGACACACACACACACACAAACACACACACACACACACACAAAATCAAAAAACACCCACCAATAAAAAAGAAGAAGAAGCCAAGAAACAGCAGAAAAGCTCAGAATGGTGACCCATATTCTTTTAGTTATTCACTGTGGTAAGCTTGCTTTGGAAGCAGCTTTTCAACTTAATCTAATGTGTCAATATAACTGCACAGCAACAAACTGGAGGCTCAGACTGAAAAATAAACACTATGGTGCAGTTACACAAACATTTGTGCCAACCATACAAAGAGACTGTTTTAAAATGGGTTCAAAAACTCCGCGTTTAGAGTTCTCATTATTTTTTATATCCATCAGACCCATTGTCACAATAACATTTGCACTTCATCAGGACATGTCTGCATCCAATTTATGATTATATAATTACCCTAGAACACGGCACAATGCACCAAATAAAATCTGCATATTTGTCAATCTATCATTATTATTTGGTTTTTCAGGCCTGGCTAACTTCTAAAATGTTGGGAATTTCTGTCACTAAGTCTGGTCTAATATATAAAAAAATGTTGATTAAATAAGGATCGGATAGCAAAATGAAAATACTAGAGGCCCTGCTTCGAAAGCATTTAAATGTTCAGTTTGAATTTTTGATATGTTACGAAAAGACCTCCTCAACACTCACAGCAGTTAACAGCAGTGCCCATTAGGGCATGCAACAACAGTCTTAACTCTGTCGTTGCTGCAGTGACATAAATCACACTGGTTGGGCGATGAACATGACTTTCCACTCTGTATTACACAGGTCTTTTAACACACACTGTCTTGCAGGAAAAGGTTCTCTTCCTGCGTATGTCTCTATTCCCCCTCTGTTCGCTTCCATTTAGTTGGGCTTGCGATATGTGTATTCAGCTTCAAATAATCGAAGGCATCACAAAAAGATGAGTCACAAATGCCCTTGTATAGCTCAACTAGATGTTCAGTCAATGATTTATCTACATTTGTATGGACAGAGCATTAACTTGTGCTGTCCATGTTTGGAATACTTAATAGGTAGAATCTAAAAACAACAACAACAAAAAAATAGATGGTGCTAGATGGATAAAGATTCAAGAAATACTTGTCAAATCAAGACGTACTGGATAAGAAGACTTTGCAAGTGCCTTTTAAGTTCTCAGAAGTACAACTCTGTTTCCAAAGAAGTTGATTTGCTTTGCAAAATGTAAACAAAAAGTGAATGAAAAAAATAAAATAAAGGAAACTAAGTTTTATTAACATTTATTGTCTTGCCTCACTATTATTCTGCTTCTGGCTGGATTGAGGGGGCGTCTTCACCTCTCCTCTTCTCAAAGGATTGCAAGCTGGCACATTGCTTTCCTGAGATCAAAGAATTACCACACAGCAGCCTTTGTTCTCTCTTGCTTGAAGAAAAAAAAAAAAAAAAAGCATTTCATTGTCTGTATCAGACTGTGTCTGATATTGATCCCCATACAAGAAGTACAGGAGAGAAATCTCTTTGATACCTTGGGTACGACATTTACGGTAAGGTGACTAACAAGGCTTATTCTCGAGATGAAAAAAGAAAATCAGCACAGTGCTCTGTAATTATTGAAGAAATTCTTTTCACAAAGTATTCTGGTGGTTATACTTCCAGAGATGTGCTGTATGGTACTTTGAAATGATGAAACTTGTTGACTACCGGTTTATTGATTTCCTGTACGTCCTGTTAATTAACAGACATCAATAATAGTCACTGTAAATGCCTATTAAAATGGACAAAAGGGCATAATTCAATTGTGTGACAAGATACTAAAAAGATTAAATCTGATTGTGTTGCGGCTGTTCATATTCTTCATGCATTGCACTGACAAAACAGTCAATGGGAACACAGATTAGTCTAGGAGGAGGAAGGAAACGATCTGAAGAAATCAGCTTTTTATATTCATTACATTTTCTGCGACTCTTGGGGCACTTGTTTGTTTCTTTCCTGTGGTGACGTGCATTCCACTTTACAGTCTGGTTTGTTCTGTTTGCTGGGCTGGGCTGCTCTAAGTCTTTTTCTTCCCCTTATTTATTTATTTATTTATTTTACCAGTTTTAGAAGTCTGGGGGTTGAAAGGCACAGAGGCAGTGTCTGGAAATTGGAAGTCATGCTTCTTAATCCTCTAGCATTTGAATAGACAAGAGAGGATATAAACTCAACCGCATTCACACATGTGCAGCTACCTAACAAAGATATACACAAAGAAGGGTGCGCTCAAAGTCATAATTTAAGAGAAATCCCAAGATTTGTACCTGCATACACATATCCAGAAAACAAAGTGTGGTTATAAACACTGGCCGAATGGGTTTTGGATGCAGCAAACAACAAATTTATTCATAAAACAAAACACACTTAATATTAATTTTGATGAATAGATGGGGAGAGATGGAAGTAGAAGAGGAAGTTAGCTGGTGAGACAGTGGAGAAGTGGTAGGAAAAGGAGGAGGAAGCATGGATGTCAGTGAAAGATTAAGGCACAGAGGGGCACGAGGGAACAGAGAGGGGAGAGCGCCACTAGGCCAGACGGTGAATGGATGAGAAATCCAGAGTGAGAATGAAATGCAGGGAAAGAGGAAGAGAAATATTGGCTTTCAATCACACATGCAAGCTCATGCACGCACTCACACGCACACACATGCACACAGAGGCTTTATTGTGTTTTAATGCAGTTTAATGGGGCCCTTTCTCCAGGCCAGGGGGAGTGCAACCAATTCATTGCTATGCTGTACACACCGTCTTTCAGAGCTGAGGCAAGGAACTGAGAGAGAGCATGCATGAGTAAAAGGAGAAGGAGAGAGAGAGAGAGAGAGAGAGAGAGAGAAGGGGATTCAGGACATCAGTTTCTGTCAACCTTGACTTATATCACAGGCTTCTCTTTCTCTTTGTGTCTCATCTCAGGATCTTTATTCCTCTGCTTAGAGGGTCATACTGTTGGGGTTTTTTCACATTTTAGTGTACTGTATGTACAAAAAATTGCAATTGCTGACTGTTTGTAAACTATACCATAGGCCCATAGTTTTACACGGGCTTTGCGTTCCAATGGGACTTTTAGGCATCACACGTCATCTTTGCATGTGTGAATGCTGGACCTTTTCATTCACAGATTCATGTCTTATGTAAGTGGCCTTTCATAATGGCCACTCCATCTACCGCTCATCCATTTTTCTTTGGTGACCAGCAAGAAAATGTTGAGAGCCAAGGTTGGCATTGTCACACTCCACTTGTCGTTGCCCCCCCCCACACACACCCCCACACCCTTGTCCCTCTGTAATCACCAGACATGTTTCATCTGCCTTGGCACTGAACGTGCTGCTGTCAGCACAGAAAATCCACCTGCATGGCTGGACAGCTTTCCAGTGATTCAAGGGTAAACACTGATGAGATCTGGAGCTCTCCTCTCACGGTGTTCCATTTGGATGACGACAGCAGGGAGGAGTATAGTGACGAGACTCCTGAGCCCTGATTTCTGAACACACTGTGTACTTTACACACCAACATCCCCTGCCAGCAGACAAAGACCAAGGGTAAAATTGATCAAGGCTCCAGTTAAGGCCCTGTGCCCTTCCTTTCCATGAAGTGCAGGAAAGCAGTGCTGGCAGCAGGAGAGCTAATAGTGACATCCCAATTCCTGAATTACTTCGAATGCAAGAAGTATAAACCTATGCCTAAAATGATCACTGTGATGTGAAGGCCTCGTAAATTTGACCAAAGCCACTTCACTCACAGCAAAAGCTCTCGCTGATAGAGTCAAACCCTTCTCTCATTTTAATTTAAGCTCTTTAGGTCCACAATGGCATCCTACAGTGATGAGCCTGTTTCAAGAAAAGAAAAAAAAAACAAAAAACATATCTCTTTTCGATGCAGCTCTTTGGGACCAAAGCTGATTATATTAGTTTACTCAAATGATTAATCCTCTCTACAGGCTAGAATTGAAGAATGTTAGAGGTTCTGCTGTCCTTATCATGTAAGTGCTTTACTAATGTTTTAACTCAAACAACACATATCTACTAAATTTATATACAACCATTGTAACCATTTAGTGAATGCTGTTGAGTAATGTTTTGTGTGAGGCTCATGATGCAAACTGATTTATGATTTGTGACATGATTTTATAAATGAATTTGTTTAAAAATATCCCAATTTAAAATGGGATGTAATGCACACTAAATTCTTGCTGCAGTCTGTTTATCATTGTTAAGGAACTTTAAAATGTAAAGTAACGTGTCTCGCAAGAACTGCTGCTGGTTGGGGGGATGTTTTCCTGGCACAGTTTGCTCCCCTTAGTACCAAATGAGCATCATTCAAATGTCACATCCTTCCTGAATATTGTTTCTCATCATTTTCATTCCTTGATGAACACAGTGCACCCATCTTCTTATGGCTCCCTCCATCACAATAAAGCAGAATGTCACAAAGCTCAAATCATCTCAAACTGGTGTCTTGAACATGAGAATGAGTTCACTGCACTCAAATGACCTCCACAGTCACCAAATCTCATTCCAATAAAGCACCTTTGGGATGTAGTGGAACGGGACATTTGCATCATGCATGTCCATCCAACAAATCTGTAGCAACCACATGATGCTATCATGTCAATAGGGACCAAAATCTCTGATGAATATTTCTTGCATCTTGCTGAATATGTGAAGAATTAAGGCAGGGCTGTAGGCAACAGGAGGTCCAACTTGGTATTGGCAAGGTGTACCTAAAGTGGCCACTGAGTGTATGAGGACTCAACAGGACCTCGCAATTAGTCCTGTTGCTGGTAGTTTGTACTCATTCATTATCCAGGTCACTGAAATGCTGTATACTGAGCAGTATACTGAGCTTCCAAGCCAGGCAAGACTCATATATATGCATTGCATGTTTCATTCTATGTAGCAGCAAATTAATTCTATACAAATTATAAATAACTTGTGCTAAACTTCCAGTTGTTAATCCGCAGGACACCAAAGGACTACAACTAAACCTTAAAGAAACTCTTAACATGTTAAATACACTATCTATATACAAATGTTGTGCTTACTATGCCTCAAGGAAGCACATATATTCACGCACTATCCCCTTCCGTAGTGTCTCAATTATCCCTCAACTTACACTGCCACTGCCATGTGCAGAATGTGAGACTATTTGTTGGTATTTTTTATTGCCCATAATTTAAGCCATTTAAACAGGGTGAGAGTTAGTGGACTTTCTTCCTCTCTTTTAAGTGTTTTTTTTCCTTCAAATAATTACATTCATATAGGCTGGCTCACCTGGGAAGTTACTTTGTATTATCCGTATTCTGCAGATACAGGGAACTAGATAACTATGCAATATGTCCTCAGGAAGACCAACTGCCAGTGACTCCAGAAACAACAAACAACATGTGTGTTTGTGCTCATTGGAAGGATTTAGGGTTTAAATACCAACAGCAATATAAAATGCAGTGAAAATGTCACATCTGTTGTATCGGCTGTATGCTATCACTAGTATAGTGGTTTACACATTCATTTGACAAGCAGAGGGTTGTTGGTTCAAGTCCAGCTAGAGACACAAATCCTCTTTGGAAGAGCATCTGGTGTGAAACTCTGCCAAATCAAACGTGGAGCTACCTGCTGTGGCAACACCTTGTGACAAGGGAGCAGCTGAAAGTAGCTTTTATACTATCATAGAGTATTACTTCTTTACAAATGAAACACAAAAAGCAGAGTCACAGACTTGAATAATTCCAATTAGACTATATTCTAGAGTAGTGTTCATTACATACCAAGATTTTATGACTTCTATAGTCTAAACAGAATAGCCCAAATAATTCCGAGTCATGTTTCACTTCAGTCAGTGAAGCCTCTGTCACTTTGAGCCAAATGAAGATGAATAAATGGCTATTCACTTGGATCAAAATGTTTCCATTTCATTTTGCTTGCCATCGCTGTCATTAGTTCTGTATGTTGTCAATTCATTTAAACATGGGTAACTAAGCTTGACAATGCAATGGTAATGATTGTCTTCCAGAATTTGGAGCATAATAAGCATGGGATGTCAACAAGATGTTAAATCTGCAGGTGCTTGAATCCAAAATAAATGAGGACAGCTGGCAAAGGTGGCTGACATCACAAGCAGACAAGCATTCTGTGGGTCCAAAAAAACCCTCCTCCATTAAGTGCTTGTGGTCTCCACAGGGCAGTGATGAAATATGAATGAATTAGTGGCTACACAGGGTTATTTCACACAAAATAGATGACAGGCTTCCTTTTAAGAACGGTTTACACCAGGCACATATTTCCCAAAGGAAATTTGTGATAAAATCGCAGCTTGATGGATGCCAAGAACATGCACATATACAGAAAAATCAGAAAGCCATTTGTGTTCAACAGACAACATATCAGAGAGCTTTGGTCCCATGGTAATACACATCAAACACCGCGCATCCTCTTGTCCTGTCCTCAGCTCTCCACTGTCACTTTTGTCTCCTTTCACAATCTTTTCATCACAATCATCCACTCCTTTCTGCCTTTCTAGTTGTTTACGTTTTTGTCCACCATCCATTTCTTCTGGCACTTTTCACTCAGTGGACACACCTCGTCTCGTTGTCAAAGCTCCTACATCATCTTCTCAGTAATCTTACCAAGAAAATAGTGCCACTGTTGCACTGTTTGCGCATCTTTCTCTACTCCTCTTTGGTCTTTAAATTTTCTTCCCCCCCGTTATCCCTGACAGCCATCCTTCCAAACAGCCCTCAGCTTTTCATAGTGGCAACTTTTACTTTGATTTTAGATTTTCTGCTCTTATTTCCTATCCTCTTCTGACCTGCCTTTAACTTTCAGAGTGTCATGTACTTAATGTTAACTTTGAGCATTTTCTACTGCTTACTTTTTTCCTAACTCCATTCTCATGACCCGTTAAGCCCTGTTATTTCACTGTTTCAGCCACTAAGATGATTAGATGCCCCAATCCCATTATTCATGAGGCTACACTCATGAATTCACATTTCAAAGCTAACTGGCAGTACATGTTAACTTAAACCCTGTCCTTACCTCCCCTCATTTGTTGTGTCCTCGCCTCATTCTTTGTCATGTCACTGCTGGCCTCCTATCTTACTTGTCAGTGCTGCTCTCCTGCTTCATTCCTTTAATTTTCTCTTCTTCTATTCTACCCATCTGCTCATCTACTTTTGCTTTGTCTCCTCTTTTCTCATCTCCAGAAAGCAGCAACCCCACCCCCTTTATTCTCCCTGCTTACCTTCTATAACCTCTCTATAACCCTGTTATTCTCTATCTTGACTTTCTTTCTCTTCTTCTTCTTCTTCTGGTCTCTCTTTCTCTATCCGACTCTCAGAAGACCTTCTGGCTAAAAGGTGTGAAGGAGGAACTAAGTGCTTTCTCCTGTCTATAAACACTGTCCTTTATGCCTGTGTGGCTCCGGGCCTGCCTGCCTGTGGGAGGGAAAGAAGGGAGCTGTCTGCGGAGATTTATCTAGTGCTCAATCTATTTTGTCTGAAATTTTCTAACACTCGCTCTGTCCCATCTTGTCACCATTGAGTGAAAGAATGGCCAGCAGTGGAATTAATGAAAAAATAATTTTTAAAAAAGGTGCAGTTAGACAAAAAAGAACAACAAAAAAGAAACTGTGGATGAAATATGCCATTTCTATCCCACACACTGAGAAGTCCTTGGTAATGGCATTTTAAAAAAATCTCTAATATTTGTAAATAAAGGGATAGTTTAATATGTAATATGTGAGATTAACATCAAATAAAAGAAAATATAATTAATATGAGCTCTATTTGTAGTGTACCTCTCAGAAGTAATGTAACAATTTCCTTTGGACTTAAAGGCTTCATATTTATGCCAGAGGCTAAGGCTTAGAATTACAGTCAGCAACAGTAAGTGAAGGATAAAGATATCAAGGTTTTTGTTCAAGGGGACCTCATGAGGTGTGCTTCAGGCACACTGGAGGCTTGGACCATGAACTGAAGGACTGTAAGCACTATAAATGAATCACGAGAAAGAAAAAGTATTTTGTGTCTTTTGAGCCAAGGAGCTGAAACTCGTGCACAACCATCCAGGAGAAAACGATGTTGCAGATGACACTGACCTGAAAAAAGAGGATCCTTTTGGACTCCACTGAATCTGTGCAACAGTGACATCCTGTTTTCTTGCTGCCCTTTGTACATGGACAGCAGTGACTGTACTTATCAGTTTTGGTGCAACTGTTAAAGGATATCTTAGAGGTTATGTGATTTAACGTTAAGCTGAATTTAAAAAAAAAATTTAAAAAATGCCACAAGTGGCTTTGTGTATTCACATTGTGTCTCATGTGGAGCTGACATTTCAGTCATTATTGACATCTTCACCCGGGAGGGCTCCCAAGTGCATGAAGAATAGACAATTTAACAGTCAAATAGCTCATTTCCTCTGGGCACATTCCCTCTTCACCTTCCCCTCTCCCAATTTTCTTCTTCAAACCACAGGGAGTGAAACTTATTTTCTTGTTCTTTTTTTTCTTTCTGCATCTCTCTCTCTGATTTCATCTCTCATGCATGTATATCTCACTCTCCATAGCTATCTCTTTAAACGCTTGACTAGGACCAATGCCACCGCATTGGTCCTAGTCAAGCATTTCATTAAAGTGCTTCTCATACAACACTTCTCTCCACATTCACCTGCCTGACCCTGACACTGTTGTTTGTAGGTAGGCATGTGTGCAACCGTTCCCTGGGGATCTGCCAGTAATGGTTCCACTTATTGCCTAAAAAAACAGCCCAAATATCCTTGATAGGTCTCTTTTCTCCTCCTTGCCTTTACTCTCTCCCATTTCCATATCTCTCAACAAGTCTCACCCACATGATTTACACACATCAGCCATTTGTGATGGAGAAAGAGAAGTTTTAGCTTCCACTATGGTAAATTAGTGGTCCTGCTGACAGACTGTCAACTGCGTGTCAATCATCACCATGAAATAGTCTCCCTGTGGGTGAACTGGCAGAGTTTCAAACTTGGTAGAAAGAGAAAAAAAAACAAAACAGTAATAAGAGAGATAAGTGAAAGTTTTTCTTGAAGCAGCTACAAATATCACAAGTTGCATGAGTTTCAAACAAGACTAAGGCCCAATTGTGGCATACATGATCATTTTAACATGAATTTAAAAGAAATACCACACATCACGTCCCACCTGTTATTTCCCCTAGTTCTCTTCTTTATTTTACAGCCCTTTGTTCCTCTGTCTGTATTTTGGAAACAGGAGTAAATGCAAAAGAGAAGAAAGAAAGAAAAAAAGGAAAGAAAGCCACAATCACAACAACTTTGGTCACAGAGTGGGGAGGAGGCAGAGCTGTGTAGAGATAAAGAGAGTGAGGGATAAGAGGTAAGGCGTTGGGGGGTTTGGGCTTGTCTAGCAGTGCGCAAAACAATTAAAATCTCCCTACAAGCTAAAGGGGATGCAAACAGATGCACATGCTAAACAAATGCACATGCTAAACAACACACACACACACACGTGAATTAATCTAGCTCTTGCTGTACACAGGACATGTCCTTTCATTTCTGCAATTGGAATGAACTCTTCTTGTGTGAGTGTATGTGCTTGAGTGAGAGAGTGCCTGTGTGAACACACTGGATAAAACATCATTTCATGAACAGACGTGAAGACACTGACAGGTGTAATGGGGATAAAATTCATAGTCTGATTCAGGTTGATTATTTGTATTTGATTTTTTAATGCAGTCAGCTGTGATACAGTACCAATAGTACCTTGGATTCAATTGGGCTGAATAAAAAGCAGTGAAACCACAAGAGAGCACTTTATATCCAAAAAAACATCAAATCAAATCAGGACAGAGGGTTTTTCTTTTTCTTTTTTTTTTTTGCTTTTTGCTGGTCCATGCTTGTGTAGTTTATGACTGATAAAAACACAAAGCTTTAGATTTGGGTGGCTTTTGAGTAGCAGTGTGTTGATGTGTGGGCACTTGTGCTGCCACACTGTATCAGTGCTGTTTAGCAATTTATTGAGGGTTTTGTCCATTGGTGAAGCAGCACTCCACCAACCCAACCTCTTTCAGGGACTTTCTGTAATACATAACAATTCTAGTTTGTGCCATTATGCCATTTGCACATGTTTATAAGTTGGCGCCCATCTTTGTTTGGATTTCTGTGCTGTGGGTTGGCACACAATCATAGAATACATATTTTATATATGTATATATATATATATATATATACATATATATATATATATATATATATATATATATACTTATCCTCTGCACATAATTCTCCACAAAAATTCAATATAGTGATATTGAATAACTTCATGTGTGTCTGTCTAATTATCTTTGAAGAGCTAAATGTTGAACACTGTATGTTAAAAAGGCTAAAAAAAAAAAAAAACACAGTTTATTTGATGTGATCTAAACCTTAAGCCTGAGCTTAGATGCATTGACAATGTAGATTCTTTTGTTTTATTTCAAACTAAGTTTGCTGAAGAAAAAAATGTGTAACTGCCAAGTACTTGCATTCTGGAGAGCACTCAGTGTCTTGGACCTCAGTCAGTTTACCCAGTGTTTTGAGTTTGTTGGCCTTTTGAAGTTTTGTTTATTTCATTATCCTTTATGAGCCCTGGTTTGTTTAATGTTTATATTTACTTCATGTATTCTTTAGTGCATTAGTTTGCTCCAAGTTCTCAGTTACTTGAGAGTTTAGTCTTATTCCTCCCTCTGAGTTCCTGTCCTTCCGTGTCAGGTCCCCTGAATTTATTTCAGTCTTGTGTCTGTGTCTTCCCCATTTAATTATCTCACTTCCTGTTTTATTTTGTGAGTTGTTGCTCTTTATGCTTCGCATTTAGTTTTGCTTCCTGTCTGTCTCATCTGCTGTGATTGAGTTCACCTGTGTCTTGTCCTTCGCAGTGGTCTCCACCTCAACCTCCTGTTGATATATTGTCTCAGTCTCCCTTTGTCCTTTGTCAGATCATCTGTCTTCCTAGTCTCAGCATCTCCCAGTGCCTGTGTTTCTAGCCTTAGTATGTTTTCCAGTTTGTATATTCAGTAAGTTTATAGTTTCCAGTTACCCTTTTGAACTTTGTTGTGGATACCTGCCTTTGGCCCAAATAAAGAGCGCATTTTCAGTTGAATTCTGCCTGCCTGTGCGTCCTGCACTTGGGTCTGCACTCCACACAAAATTCATAACACTCAGAGGCCTGAGATGAATAGTCAGATGTAATATAGTTTGCTGCACAATACTGCAATAAAATGTTTTAGCTATGCTGTGTATGTAGTTAAATGACAATAATTAACCTGCTGTACCCCATAATGGCCACGGCTGTCTGCTCTGCATTTCTCCATAATGGCCAACAGCTTTCTACTACTGTCTGTGTATAGGCATGTTTTTGCACACACTATATTTTAACATGTTTGAATAGTATCAATAGTTAACAATAAATCAGCAATAAAAATGTGATATTTTGTGTATTCATGTTGTTCACTACACTAAAAGTGACACTTTTCAATAGTTTTTAAACCAAATTTAGGTGTTCACCAGATTTCCCCTTTCAAGACTCTCAGGAAAGATACAGAGGGTTAAAGGTGTGACTAGACATAGTGATTCAAATATACTGAAATATTCTTAAAACTAAGTTTATTTGATTATCCACCACCTTTGCACGCAAAGCTCTAATCATGCTTCAACAGTCCAAAAAGAAACAAACTGGCAGAATTGGCCAGTCCTATTAAAGAGCTTAAATTGATGTACTATGACAAAATGAAATGATATGAAGAAAGAAATAAACTGTGTGTAATGTACTCTGGGATAATAGGGTTCACCTGTTGTCATGGGTACTGTCACATTACCTTTTAGGAGAATATCCTGTCCTATTTAGTTGGGTCTCCCTTTTCCTTGACTCAGGATTTTGATGAGGAAACCTTACTTAGGAACTTTATGTCAGCGTTTTTTTCTTTCATACTGTAGCTACCTAATATATGGCACAAAAAAAAAATCCTACCAGGTATAATCTGGATTTTTTAACAAGTCCTAGACTCCCATATTTCACACCCAAAGTATAAGAATGACTTACATCCCTAGTATAACTTGTGATACATAAGTAATGCTGCCTGAGTTACAAGCTACTAAATTCTAATACCGCTTCATGTGATATGTGTTTGAAAGCATGGTAAACAGTGGCATTTACACCAACACCAGGTGCTTTATTTGTTCATCTAAAAGGCATGGAAAATGGGTGTTGGATTGGGGTTTTTCATACATATGTCACAGCACATTATGAGCAGGGATCAATATCATCTCTCGCCAGTTCCTAGACTGCGTTGCGATATGAGCGGAGGAGGCAAATAATGATGTCCCTCCAGGGGAGAGTCGCTATTGAGTGCTAACTTGAAAAGAGAAGTTGAAGCAAAAATAATTTCACGGTGATCTTTTTTTTCATCTACAGAGAAGACAAAGACAACTTTGTGTATTTAATGGGGGAAGTTGGCTGTCAAGCAGCCATATAGGGGGAAAGAGAGTGTTCATTGGTCAACGCTCAGCAGGGGCAGGAAGGAAACCTGCCCCTCTTCTTCTGACTTCTATTCAAATGACACTTTCTATCTACCAACCAATCAACAGACCTACCACCAACTGAGTACTCACATACACACACAAATTACTCAAAGCTCCAAAAGTCTGGCTGGAACTGGTTTGTCCCCAGCTGTCAGCTGCTGGACTCCTCACACACACACACAAAATAACATCAAACTGCCTCTTGTAAAATGTCAGCGTTGCCATGGATACCCTCCACCCCCACCCGCGATTAGAAGGGAGGTTAATTGAATTATTGCCATTCATCACTTAATGAAGCAAAGATTGAAAGAGAAAAAGATGAAGTGGAAATGAGAGATGAGAAAAAAAATGATGGGAATGGATGAAGATTAAAGAACAGAGAGGTTAACATCTTTGAAATTCAGCTATCACTAGAGCAGACAGAAGAACAGATAAATCTAGTGAAAAAGAATGAGCGGGGAAATGTCAATGCATCGCAAAAGCCACCATGTGCTCTGCACAAGTGCATCTGTGTAGGTGTATGTTTCAGTGTGTATACAGTTATTTGTTTGGCAGCTGGATAAATGGGCAAATCAAGGTAGGATGGCAAACAGGAGGAGGGCATCTAAGCTCTAAATGATGGAAAGGCCTTAAAAAAAAAGAGAGATGTAGTTGGTCTCCATGGCAGCTGACTGCTCTGTGCATTTACATTGGAGAATGGAAACAGAATGCGGAGGATGGATCGAAACGTCCATCCATCCGTGGAAGAGGGAAGGAAAGGAGGACAATGGGGCATAAGAATAAAGTATACTGGCATCAGTTTCTATGGCAGCTAATTTTAGTGTAAGTCAGCTTTGCATGTGTCAAACTGATGCAAGCATAATACTAAGCCAGTACACAAATGGAACGAAGTGTAGATGTGACAGTCTCTGTGATATCAAACAGCAGATGAGGCCATTATAAAAAGATGCGTTGGTGTTGGAACAGAAAACTTTTATATTTCTGCAAAAGATGAAGATTTAAACGATATCTGAAGACAAAACAACTTCTAGGTTTTTTTTTCAGTGTTTGAGTGAAGGGCTCCATAATGCACAAAAACAACTCACCAGTTTTCAATAACAGTCTTTGTTTAGGTCGCACAATATACACAATTCTGCATTCTTATAAAGCCTAAATAAGGTGTAACTAAGAGCAAGAAATATTTCATTTTGTGACTGAAGTCCTTTCTGAGAGCCTGCATTTGCCAACCAGATTGTTTTGCAATATCACATATGGGATGAGTGCAGTCATTAGTCTGAACAAATTATCACTTGAAGTAAGAATATACACAAACACAGTTTCCACAGCTCAAGAAAGAATATGAGCAGTAACACTTCCTTCAACTGATACTTGAAGAGGTTGTTGATTTTACGGACAAAGTTTGCAGTATAACCAACATAAGCTACAATTATATAATCAATTCCTCATGCAAATCTGGCACATTTTCTATTATTCTGTATTAGCAGCCTTGAAAGTATCTGAAGGAAAACTAAAACCTTGTTGCATTAATTAAATGTAGCCTTAAATGATATAATGCTAATTTTTTTAAGGACTTGTTTACCAGTTTTATGAGAAAAGATGTAAATATATTTTCATAAAAGTGTATCATAACAGGCTTTTTTAAAAATTCTCTTCTCATGGTACATCAAATGAATATATTAAGAAAATACACAGAACTATAAATATATGGGTCAATTAGGATGATAAGTTATTTTACTATTACTGATTATTTTCATCTGCATAAAACATGAGAAGATGGGAAAAATAAATCAAATGACTGTGCCATGTAAAGGATCTAATCAACATTGGGTATCAACCCCACCCCCGACCCCCCACCCCCCAGGGCTCAGATTGGAGCCATACTTTATTAAAGATAATTCAAATGAATTGTGATTAGCAAGGATGCTAACTCCTCCCAGAGGCAAGAAGGGAAATACATACATCAGGTGTTAATTTAATGCACAAGTTACTTGATCCTTGTATTGAATTGATTGTTTTCCATATCAAGTTGATTAGAAATAAGGAAAATAATCAGTGGTTGAAAAAATAGTTTCAAGATTTGTATCAAATGCAATTTTGAAAGTAGAAACATTCAGCAGGGAAAGAGATTTCCATTTCATAGTATGTGTGCTTGCTAATGAACAACCTCAACGGTTCAACCACAAGGCTGAACTGTGACTCTGAGAGTTACGGGCTTTTCACACCTCTACAGTAGCTTGTTAATCAGTTGAAGAGTTTGTAATCTTGTAGCCTGTTTCCACAGTTTGGTTTCTATTCACAAAGAGAAAACTTTGTGAATAGACTATGGAAAATCTTGAAATGAGGCCCAAGCAAACCCCAAATGAACCGAAGTGTTTCACTACAAACCAAGTGAGAACGCTCAGTCAACTTATTGGCCAGATGTGTCTGAGGTGGGGGCAACAAAAGTAAATACAGGAAGAAAGTTATGTTTCTTTGGCACATTCACTCCTAAAATTCATATTAATCTGTGCAATATTTTACAGTTTGTGTATGCTGTGCATCCATGGTGAATTGCCACATGCCAGAATGCAAAGCTTACCTGGCTGGGAGAAGGCATTTATCTCAAACCTGCAGCATAGACCTGAAAATTAGGTTGGACTCTCAAACAAACAGCTCTGGAGTTCATCTGGAACTGGACCAAGACCACTTCCTCCAAAGGGTCTCAATGCGGCTGTTTTAGTTCGCACCCGACTGTGATTACCGTGTTTGAATCTGCACAGACGAACCGCAGCAAGGGGGAAAATACACCAGAGTTCAATTTAAACTGAATAAATAGTGCAGGTGTGGAAACGCAGTTAGAAAAATCTAAATAAAGTTCCAAATCTAATACCACTACCTGCTCTCGCATTTTGCAGGTCATTGAATGCTATGTCAAAGGTTCAGTGCTACAGTATACGTGCTTCTAAAGCAGTGATTTGACTGCTCTGCTGATAAGGACACTTGTTTATGTTTGGATTACAGACAGAGACTCCAACAGAGGAGGGGCTCTTCTAAATCATTTAAATGCCAGATTAATATTTTACAGATGAGGAAGATTGCAATATTCAGACAACAAATTCAAGGATTCAAGTCTTCCTTTTTTGCATTCTGTGTGAAAAGAATCCTACAAAGCAAGGCTGACAAATGCATGAGTGATAGACATTGTAGGTACGTTATGAAAATATTTGGGATGAGACATACATGGTAAACTTTCCTTTTAAAAAGTCCCACCCTTATAGTACAATCTCTTCTTTTTTTGTGCATGTTTACATACCACAGTGTACTCATCAACACAGCAAAGTCTGATACAGTTGTTCTCAACACGCTCATGCAATCAGATGTTTCTCACACCCTTAAGGCATTTGCTTCATGCTGACATTGGCACTATATCACATCGTTCCTGTGAATCACGACGGCTTCTGTGTCAGAATATATATAGAAAAGATGAAACATCTTCTTAATATATTTTAGTCACTCTAATCCAATAAAACTTTAATTAAGATCTTAAGAAGATGGAGTATTTTCTAATTTTTATACACATCTTATTTTGCATTAGCAGCCCGCTTAATTAATCTTCACTGCTGCTGAAACATTTCCACTGCTATAGCCTGAGTCACTTTAAGATATGAAAATATTTCTTGGGGAGAAAAACTGCCACGATCCTTTAGGCTAAACAATACTGGGATTGTGGGCTACGTAAAATCTGGAAATGAGGGCCAAGATCTGAATGCTCCTAATTCCTTTGTTTGTGGCTTTTGTTGGTGTTTTTTTGTTGGTTTGTTTTGTTTTGTTTTCATCTAAATATTCAAAAGTCACGTGGCTTGCCATTCTTTACCCAAACACCACACTATCCCAAGTTTTCTCAACTTTCTCACCTTTGAAATGTAACCAAAAATCTCATGAGTCCTGAAGAAAATATAAGATTACTGCAAGAATTCACTTACATAATGCAGCACTCTGGTGGTAATGTTTTTAATGAAAACAGACTTGCATCCTTATGAAAACTAACAAAAAACATGCAAGGTCATTTACATCTGTTTCACTTTAATTCCTTTAAATGGATACAATCGACTTTTTGCCCATCAAAGACTCATCCTGAAGGGATCCCTCTATTCTCGCTGTATGTTTTTGTTCACTGTTGCACTGCTTCATTATGCTTATTAGAGTTCTATGTTTGTAATTGTTTTTTTTTTCTGGAGAACATAAATGTGTTTGGAAAGCACATTTTGGTTCAACTCCTTTTGTTTTAAATGTGTTCTATAAATCAAAATGGCTTATCCTACTTTAAAGGTTAACTGATGCCCCAGCCTTATACTGTGTGTGTGTGTGTTCTGGAGCTGGCTTTCTTCAAGGACCTCTCTGTATTTGGTTGCATTCATGCTGTCTTTAATTTTGACCATTCTCCTTCTCTCTGCCACTGAGAAAGAATTCTACAGTGTGATCTTATCATCACCACCATGTCTGACTTCAGTGATGATATCAGTGAGATGATGAGCAGTGCCTGGTGTATGTCAGACAGAGTGCTTGGAGTTCTGCCCAAAGAGTTATATTTTTCTTATCAGAACAGAGAATCCTTTCCTAGATGCTGCCTGGGCACTTAAAAAAGCTTGTTAACAGACTGCAAGTCAGCTGTTAAATGTCTTATAATCAAAAGCCTTCTTCTGATGAACACCACTCTAGCAAGACAGTGTTCTGACTTTGGACAGGTTCTCCTATCTCTGCATACTTGGTCACCTCCTTTATCAAGATCTTTCTTTCTTAGTTATTCCGCTTTGCTAGATAATAAACTCCAAGAAGGGTAACTACTTCTTCTTCTTCACAATTATGGAGGCCACTGTGTCCTCATGAACACTCAAAGAAATAGTTTTACATACTTGACCTGGTTTACTATGAAGATTTTTTTTTCATGGAAATGCAGTGTGATGTGCAAGGCCAATTCATTTTGCTATAGGTTCCAGTCGACTCCAGTCAAATTCTAGATAGATATGAAAGCATGATTAGAGCACACATGGTGAAACTGACCAAACTAAGTACTAGCGCAAAGGATATGAAAGGCTTCTGTAAATGCAAGAGTTCTGCTTTGATTTTTAAAATAACTTTCCAAAAGAATTTATAAAGAAATAGAAAAGTTTGTCATTTTGACTCATTCAGTGTATTCAGTGTAGATTGGTAGGGAAACATGTCAAAACATTAATTTTAAAATAAATTCTACAACACAATAAAATCTGCAAAAAGTGAAGTGGATACACTTTGAAGTGACCGTATTAGTGTCGGTTACCTTTCACTGCTGGCAGATTAGTGTTTCATATGTCCAAGGCAAACCTTAAAGGTGAGATGTGAAGTTTGGTGCTGCCCATGGTGCTGATTTGTCTGAGACCCCATTCAAAGTACAATAAATGCAATAAAAGACAGAAACTCATGTAAAACATTAAAAAAAAAATAATAAAGTATCACAGGATTTCCTGCTGCTGTAAATTGTCAGATAATTAATTAAAAACTCTTATGTGACATTACCAAATAACTTGTTTTGGTTGTTCAACAGTCTGAAACCAAAAGGAAATCAATGTGCAATCAAGTGAAAAATACTACACAGAAAAAAACAAAAAAGCAACAACAACAAAAAAAAAACAAAAACAACAGAACCAATAAATGTTCAGAATTTTTGCTTGATGAATAACTTAAAAGTGTCACAAAATATGAGAATTGCTTTTGTAATTTGACTGATTCATGAGCTTAAACCGACTACTAGGAGAATTTTTGAAATCTTGGAAAGTGAGGAAATTTCCCCGTCCATTTTCTGACACACTGAACTCACTTTATTATATGTACCATATGCTGAGATTAGTCACTCCATACATATAATTAATTCATTTGCTATTATAACATTTAGCATTAAATACTAATAATTAAATTAGCCCTTGTTTTGATATGCAGGCATGCGTTACACCTTCAGATTCACACATGTAGCTACAACGGTCTAACAGCCACTGACACTGGCAAGCTCGGTCAAAAGTCTGCACACGTTCTAGAAAATGTACAATATTTTTGTTTGTTTGTTGATTGGATTTGTGTTTGTTTTCTTTCTCCTAAATCACACCGTGTGATAGTGTGCATGTAAATGCAGCTGTGTGCCCTGTGTGTCAAGACTAAGCTGAGATGAAAAATAAGCTGAGACAACTATTGAGTTCCCTCCCTCCTGTGGTCTCCTCCTGCTTTCCACTTCCTCACCCCCCGCTTTTCCATAGACTGTTATCCAATTAGATGATTCTCATTGCTTTAATCGATAGAGACATGAATGGGCAGACCGACACACACACACACACACACACACACACACACACACACACACACACACACACACACACAGACACGCACGCACACACACACACGCACGCACGCACGCACGCACACACACACAAAGCTCCACCTGTTTCACAACTAGTGTCTAGTGTGGATGGACTATGGAAATTAGAGATATCGTGTAGGGAGTGAAATGTGAATATAAGTGACAGGAGCAGACCCACAATTAAGTGCCACAGAGGACGACAAAAGGGAGGGAAGGTGTGTGATTAAATCCAAGCCACTGCACAGTTCTGACACAATTCGTACACACACACACACACACACACAGAGACACAGAGAAAAAACATGCATGACCCACAGGCTATAGGAACAGTAAATCATCTGAATAAATCATTCAAACAGATAATTCTCTTTGACACTCAAATCTATTTGGACAGCTCTTTTGTAAAATGGTCTACAGTTTTAGAGATGCAGATACTGAAATGTGCCATTTTTTTTTCAAGTCTTCATTTTAACAATTCTTATTTTTTATGGTTTAGAAAATACTTTGAAGAATTGCAGAGCATTTCAAATGCAGTGTAGGTTTAGACATAGATGTGGTGGTGGAGCATCTTCCTCTTAAGTTGTCACACGCTAATGTGGGTTACGTCATCTTACATATGTACTGTAACATACTTCAACGTGTATTATCAACACGTGGGAGCGAGTGATGGTGATGGTGGTTCTTTTTAATGGTAGGCCCTTTAATGTACAAGGACATGGAAATTCTGATTTTACAGGTCTGCGCTGGTTACATACTGTCCTTTGTTGGATTTACTGTGGGTCACAGAATTTGTCTGAATTTCACTTCTGTGTAAAAAACTCCTCCACCTCTGAAAAACAAGTACAAATGATGAAGGTTTATTTTAAAAATTGGATTTTCTTGAGAAAAATCAGCGTGAATTCTACAATCTAAAATCTTTGACTAATTTCTAGAGTGGTGCAGTTTGTAAAATTACTTTGTGCATTTAACATTTAACTACTGATAACAAATGAACTGCATAGTATAAAAATGACTGTTTAAGTAATACAAAGACGGGTGAGATGCGGAGTGTGGATGTGACCTTGTCTTGTTTATAAATCATACATATCACTATAGGCTACCAAATTGCATTCTTTCGATCACACACTTGGCCTCTTTGACCTATAAATTCCACTGAGACATCAAGCATCTGAGCTTCTGCTGAGCTTTCTGCTCTCCCTCCCCACAGCATTATTACGCTATGACTTATATTTTTAAGCTTAGTGATCTCCAACTAATCCCTCTACTGAACTGCACCCCCCCCAACCTCTGCTTCTCACATAATGTGTCTTAGAGAGAGTCCCAAATGCTGATTGCATAATGAGCTACTACCTTTGCAAATCTGGTGCTAATTACACTTAAACTAGCACCAAGGAGCAAATTACCACTTTCATGTATGCAAATCTAGCCCTTAAAGACAACATCATGTTTATGCTGCTCTTCATACTCATGACTGCTGTAGTTTTTGACGTTTATTAACAATTAACGTTAGAAATCCTTTAAAAAAAAAAAGCAATTGACAATATTTTGCATGTCTCATGAGTAGAATGTAAGCTAGCAAAAGATAACTTTAATACATATAAGTAATTTCTGAAAATGTGCTAAATGTACCTTCTAAGGTTCACAAGAGAGAAAAAGTCATTGCTAAAAATTACTTATATTTGAAGCAGTGTAGTTCATTGCTTTTTAATCTGCTTAGCACCAATCAATTTAAATTACAGTACATAAGAAACAAAGGCAATGGCAAGGTCAGCCATGTCAGTACATGGACCAATAGACTGACTGGCAGAGGAATGGCAGGCAGTATGCTCAGTATCAGAAAGACAGAAAGATGGTTTTTAATACCACCCACAAGTTTGGACAGACTGATTCACACACAGATGGATTTTAAGGCCTGAAGGAGCTAACAGTACGAATGAAAGTAGCAGAGAGAGAGACAGAGAAGCAAAGAAGTCTTGTCATTAAACATTAGCTGGTTCAGATTCTAAAAACAAAAAAATTATTTGTTGCATTTAATCTAGAAGTCTTCAATAAACATTTTGTATGAGACTGCTGCAATTCGTGTACCACCAGCAAAAGACAAGCAGGAGAAAATTACAAAAAAAAAAACCCCACAAAACTGCTACAAATCTAAAGGCAGCATAAAAACAAAAATTACACATGCTGTAGGATTCAGAAAGACGCTGGTGGCTCAGTGTGCCCGGTCAAAGAGCAAGTATTCAAATGCGGTCTCCTGGTGTGCTGTCACATCTCTCTTTAGTCACTGTCTTCATTTCACACAATGCTAATATTCTGAATAAGACACTTGAGATTCAAGCTGCTCAGTTTCACTGAAATAAATAAGTAAGAAACAAATGCAGAAACATGCACACAGAGCCCAGCTAATGGAATGACTAAAGTTGGGGCTTCAAAGAATTACAGCCTGAGTACCAAACATCACTGTAGACCCTTATATCAAAGCAAAAGCTATAACAAGGCTCTTAGAGGTACACGAGTGCACGTACACTCATTGACATACAATACATCCACACAAAGTCCCCTGCGGGAATCTCGAAAATGGAGATACACTTACAGTTTGGCCACTATTGTTTGCTACAGGCATTGATCCTCCCATCTTTTCTAACTGAAATGCAAACAAGCCCGCAGATGTATATGTTCTTCCCTTTTTCCATTTCACCAAGACTAATATGTTTTATGTGTGTGTGCTTTTATTTAAGTGTGTGAATGGCTGTTGATAATGGGGGTCTTTGTATTTGATTATCAGTTAATTAAATCACGGAAGGGATTCTAAGTCCTAACATGAAAACTGTCAGAACTTAGAAATCCATTCGGGTTCTTTTTTCTTTCCTTTTTTATTTAATCTATAAAGTCAATAAAAAAAAAAAAGAAAACTGCAAAGAAGTGAGAAGAGTGAATCTGTTTTATTCACATTTCTAACTCTGAACCGATTCTACTATCATCTTCACCTGCTGTATTTAATCAATCAGAAAAAAGAATCCGATATTGAAAGAAGGAATACTAATTAATACCAATATTCTGTTGTGATTTTTGTAGTGCAGTTTGTATTAAAAAGCTGTATGCATTTGAGAGTCTTGGCTTTAATATAATTTCTGATCACTCTGAATTAATCAAAAATTCATTTATAAATATGTAATTACAGTAATTTCTTATTTGGCCAATTAACTCTAGTGCCAAATCTTACTTATCATACACAAGATGGACCTTACACCATTCAACACTGTGATGTCTGCAGTATGGCACATCCATCCATCCATCCATCATCTTCTGCTTATCTAATTCAGGATCACAGGGGAGGGCTGGACCCTATCCCAGCTATGGCACAGTCATACTGTATGTTAATTTAACAAAACTGCAAATTAATTAGAGTTTACAGTCAAGGTGTGTACTTAAATATAAAGGATGCACAAGTAGCAGGAAAGCAAATTAAGCTAAAAAGGCATTCACATATATGCAGTAGGATTGTCATGTCCTGGGCCGTTGGCCCAGCGTTTTGTGTTTATTTCCTGAGTTTGTCCTCCCTGTATGTTTGTCATGTTCCCAGTGTTGTGACTTGTCTGCGTGTTCCTTGGTTTATCACTTCCTGTTTTATTTTGCCAATGTGATTTCCTTGTGCTTTGTGTTTAGCTTTGCTTCCCCTGTGTAATTAGTTTCATTTGCCTCACCTGTTGTTCCCTGCTGTTTCCTCTTGCCCTGATTACCCATTGTGTATTTAAGCCCTCAGTTTTCATTTGTTCTCTGTCGCGTCGTTGATGTTTTGTGCCCGCATGTTCCTGTGTTCCCTGTGCCTGCCCTTCGTCTCCCTGTGCCTCCCTTCCAAGGTTTTGTATTTGTGTTTCCCCGTTGAAATAAATCCCCTTTTTAGTTATGTTTGCTTCTGGAGTCCTTCATGTGAGTCCTTCCTCGTCCGTTTCCTCCCCGGCCATGACAGAACGACGCGACCATTACAAACCCCCTCCGGCTCCAATTTTTTCGACGGCACTCGTCTAGCGCTGGGGGGCCCGGCGTCTTTGAACAGTCCCCGTCATCGTCACTCACCTGCCTCCCCTTTCGCTGATCCCTCCCTTCCTCGGCAGCCGCGGAGGAGAGGGAGTTCCCGGCAGCAACGGCGGAAGGCACCCCGAGACCCGAGCGGTATAACGCCGCGGACCGCTTCACCACTTCACACCCAATCCTCCGTTTCCGTGAGTAACACTGGCTTCAACGCTACTATGCCTGCGGACAATTATTCCCGTCACCCCCCCTGCCTTTCCCCTCCCTGAGGTGGCAAAGCAGACCATTATCTGTTGGGTGGATTCACTGGTTATGGACCTTCTGGCTGACCCATGTGAGCAGGAACAGCAACAGCTCACGGCCCAGCTGCAAGGGCTAGTCGATGATTACCCTTGGTTATTTGGCTCTCTGCATGGGTTAGTGCAGGATTTCTTAACCTCCACCCTTCACCTACAGCAGTCCCCAGTGTCAGCTCATTCTCAGTCCCCAGTGTCAGCGCATTCTCAGTGCCCGGTGTCAGCTGTGTTTCAGTCTCCCCAGTCAGCTGTGCCTCAGGCTGCTTCCACGCAGTCAGCTCCTCTCCCTAGCTCACAGTCAGTCTCCTCGCAGTCAGTCTCCTCGCAGTCAGTCTCCTCGCAGTCAGTCTCCTCGCAGTCAGTCTCCTCGCAGTCAGCTCTAACGCCCTTAGCTCCTGCTCTCTCTAGCTCGCAGTCTGCTCTTTCTGTCTCCCGGCCTGCTTCCACGCGGCCAGTTTTGACGTACTCAGGCCCCTCTAGCCTTCAGTCGGTTTCCCTAATGTCTGTTCACCCTAGCACTCTGTCAGTTCCTCCAGTGTCAGTTCCTCCAGTGTCAGCTCCTCCTCAGTCGCAGTGTTCCCAGTCAGCTGTAGCTCCAGCTCCTCCTCAGTCGCAGTGTTCCCAGTCAGCTGTAGCTCCAGCTCCTCCTCAGTCGCAGTGTTCCCAGTCAGCTGTAGCTCCAGCTCCTCCTCAGTCGCAGTGTTCCCAGTCAGCTGTAGCTCCAGCTCCTCCTCAGTCGCAGTGTTCCCAGTCAGCTGTAGCTCCAGCTCCTCCTCAGTCGCAGTGTTCCCAGTCAGCTGTAGCTCCAGCTCCTCCTCAGTCGCAGTCTCAGACCCCTCAGTTAGCTCCAGCTCCCTCTGCTCACCCTGCTCCCGCTCCCTTGGCTCCAGCTCCCCCTGCACCCGTACCTGTTCCGCGGGTGGGGGCAGCCACGGACGGGCTGACCTCTGCACCCGTTCCTGTTCCGCGGGTGGGGGCAACCAGGTCCAAGCCTTCGCATCGGTTTTCTGTGTTAGCTGCAGCAGCAGGGTCTCAGTCAGCTCTAGCTCCAGTCGCTCTCCCTCGCCTTCAGTCAGCTTCAGTAACTCTTCCTCGGTCCCCAGTGTCAGCTGTTTCAGTGCCCTCTCAGTCAGTTCCCTCAGCCCCTGTCTTAGTTCCTTCGGTTTTGGTCCCAGTTCCCTCAGCTCCTGCTCCTTCTGTAGCTCCAGTAGTGTCAGCTCCCTCTCAGGCCCCAGTGTCAGCGAGCTCTCGGTCTGTCTCCACGCAGCCAGATCTCCCTAGCTCTCGGTCTGTCTCCACGCAGCCAGATCTCCCTAGCTCTCGGTCTGTCTCCACGCAGCCAGATCTCCCTAGCTCTCGGTCTGTCTCCACGCAGCCAGATCTCCTAGCTCTCGGTCTGTTTCCACGCAGCCAGATCTCCCTAGCTCTCGGTCTGTTTCCACGCAGCCAGATCTCCCTAGCTCTCGGTCTGTTTCCACGCAGCCAGATCTCCCTAGCTCTCGGTCTGTTTCCACGCAGCCAGATCTCCCTAGCTCTCGGTCTGTTTCCACGCAGCCAGATCTCCCTAGCTCTCGGTCTGATTCCACGCAGCCAGAGCTCCCTAGCTCTCGGTCTGTTTCCACGCAGCCAGATCTCCCTAGCTCTCGGTCTGTTTCCACGCAGCCAGATCTCCCTAGCTCTCGGTCTGTTTCCACGCAGCCCGATCTCCCTAGCTCTCGGTCTGTTTCCACGCAGCCCGCTCTCTCTGGCTCCCGGCCTGCTTCCACGCAGCCCGCTCTCTCTGGCTCCCGGCCTGCTTCCACGCAGCCAGTCGTCTCCCGGCCTGCTTCCACGCAGCCAGTCGTCTCCCGGCCTGCTTCCACGCAGCCAGTCGTCTCCCGGCCTGCTTCCACGCAGCCAGTCGTCTCCCGGCCTGCTTCCACGCAGCCAGTCGTCTCCCGGCCTGCTTCCACGCAGCCAGTCGTCTCCCGGCCTGCTTCCACGCAGCCAGTCGTCTCCCGGCCTGCTTCCACGCGCCAGTCGTCTCCCGGCCTGCTTCCACGCAGCCAGTCGTCTCCCGGCCTGCTTCCACGCAGCCAGTCGTCTCCCGGCCTGCTTCCACGCAGCCAGTCGTCTCCCGGCCTGCTTCCACGCAGCCAGTCGTCTCCCGGCCTGCTTCCACGCAGCCAGTCGTTCTCCCGGCCTGCTTCCACGCAGCCAGTCGTCTCCCGGCCTGCTTCCACGCAGCCAGTCGTCTCCCGGCCTGCTTCCACGCAGTCCCCTGCACCTCTGCTATTCCTCGAGCAGCCCCTGCTGCTCAATAAAGCAGCAGTGTGCCCTGTTCCGCGGTCCCAGCCTACGCATCCGGTGCCTCACTATGTAGGCCCCGTTCAGCCCATGGGCTCAGCTCACTCCAAGCCGATGGGGGTCTCCGCTCATTCCGAGCCGATGGGGGTCTCCGCTCAGTCCGAGCACTCCGCGCCAGAGGGCCCCGCTCAGTCCGAGCCGATGGGGGTCTCCGCTCAGTCCGAGCCAGGGGGTCCCGCTCAGTCCGAGCCGAAGGGGGTCTCCGCTCAGTCAGAGCGCTCCGCGCCAGAGGGTCCGCTCAGTCCGAGCGCTCCGCGCCAGAGGGTCCCGCTCAGTCCGAGCCGATGGGGTCTCCGCTCAGTCCGAGCGCTCCGCGCCAGAGGGTCCCCGCTCAGTCCGAGCCGATGGGGGTCTCCGCTCAGTCCGAGCGCTCCGCGCCAGAGGGTCCCGCTCAGTCCGAGCCGATGGGGGTCTCCGCTCAGTCCGAGCGCTCCGCGCACGAGGGTCCCGCTCAGTCCGAGCCGATGGGGGGTCTCCGCTCAGTCCGAGCGCTCCGAGCCAGGGGGTCCCCGCTCAGGTCCGAGCCGGTGGGGGGTCTCTTCTCAGGTCCGAGCGCTCCACGTCACCCGAGGGTTCCCCACCAGAGCCCGGGGTCGCCCTTCTCCGCCACCGCATGCCCCGCGGTCGGCCTCCAGTGTCTGCTCCCCGTCGCGCCGCCGCAGCGCCCCGCGGTCGGCCTCCGGTGACCCCTCCTCGTCGCCGCCACCGCTGGGAGCGCGGTCGGCCTCCAGTGACTCCCCCTCGTCGTCGCCGCCGCTGCTGGAGCGCGGGTCGGCCTCCAGTGACTCCCCCTCGTCGTCGCCGCCGCCGCTGGAGCGCGGTCGGCCTCCAGTGACTCCCCCTCGTCCTCGTCGCCGCCGCCGCTGGGAGCGCGGTCGGCCTCCAGGCTTCCTTCTCGTCCTCGTCGCCGCCGCCGCTGGGAGCGCGGTCGGCCTCCAGTGATTCCTTCTCGTCCTCGTCGCCGCCGCCGCTGGGAGCGCGGTCGGCCTCCAGTGATTCCTTCTCGTCCTCGTCGCCGCCGCCGCTGGGAGCGCGGTCGGGCCTCCCTCGTTGGGATTTTGCTTTGTGGCCCCTTGGCCTCTGCGGCCTCCTGAACTGTGTGTTTTTTGTTTTTGGATTTCCCACTGACTCCCCTGAACTGTGGACTGTTTTTTCCCCTGCTGTTTTTTGTTTTGTCATAGCTCCTGGACTGTTCCTTGTTTCGGCCCCCTGTTTTGGACATTGGAGCTCTCCGGCCTTGTGCCGTCGCTTTTTGTTTCATCCGGTTGTTTTTTTTTTTGCTTCTCGTCCCCGTGTTTTGTTCTTGTTTGGACTGTGTTGCCTCTGCTCTGCCTCATTTTGATGCCCCCTGTTGGACTGTCTCCGGCCTTGTGCCGTCGCCTTTTGTTCTGGTCCTGTGTTTTTGTTTTCTTCCTGTCCGGGTTTGATTTGTTTTGTTCACGCCCTTGTGATTTCTGTTTTGCTCCCTGTCTTTGTTTTTGTTTCGGGCCCTCCCTCCTGGTCCCCCGCCTCCCGCCCTTGTCTGGTTTTGTTTCTGGTTTTGGCCGTCGGGAGCCGGCCTTTGAGGGGGGGGGTACTGTCATGTCCTGGGCCGTTGGCCCAGCGTTTTGTGTTTATTTCCTGAGTTTGTCCTCCCTGTATGTTTGTCATGTTCCCAGTGTTGTGACTTGTCTGCGTGTTCCTTGGTTTATCACTTCCTGTTTTATTTTGCCAATGTGATTTCCTTGTGCTTTGTGTTTAGCTTTGCTTCCCCTGTGTAATTAGTTTCATTTGCCTCACCTGTTGTTCCCTGCTGTTTCCTCTTGCCCTGATTACCCATTGTGTATTTAAGCCCTCAGTTTTCATTTGTTCTCTGTCGCGTCGTTGATGTTTTGTGCCCGCATGTTCCTGTGTTCCCGTGCCTGCCCTTCGTCTCCCTGTGCCTCCCTTCCAAGGTTTTTGTATTTGTGTTTCCCGTTGAAATAAATCCCCTTTTTAGTTATGTTTGCTTCTGGAGTCCTTCATGTGAGTCCTTCCTCGTCCGTTTCCTCCCCGGCCATGACAAGGATCACAACAAAACGTAAAAACTGCATCTGTCTCTTTGTGTGCCTGCTCATTATGGTGTTTTGATCAAATCCCTGTTTATTCTGCATTTGCTCAAAAGGCAGCCCGCCAGTCAAAAACGATCACAGACACATGGATGTTTGGGTGACAATCAGTTTGTCTTTCCATTTTACTTTGTGCCAAAATACCAGCTTCTTTGTGAAAAACTTGCACTCAGTGCAATGGTTCCCAAATCATGGATCCTAGTCCATATGTGCAGCAGTTGTATCTGCCCGAGATAGCCTGATTGTTGGATTTTGTTAATTCCATGTTCTATAGAAAGGACTTTGTACTACACAGAAGATGTTTAGCAGAGTGAATCAACAGTGACATTTCTAAAAGTCAAATAATCTTTACATCCTGAGAAGAAGACAATAAGTGGGAATTTACCAACTTTGCACAGGCTTTTGGATGACTATTAGACTAAAAGAATGCCCTTATTAGCAATTCACACAGTGTTGAAAAGAATAATGTGTGACACAGCCTGTTGTCAGCTGATTCTTTAGTCATGTAGGCAGTGCCAATATTTGTGCCTCATTGCCACGTTCTGTAATTTGTAGTATTTCAAGATTCAAATGCTTACAGCAGTAAAATGAAATAATCATCATTAAAAGCTGGTTAGCTGAACTGAATGTCCACATCGTGAAATTACTTCTTTTTACCACAACACACTTTATTAAGCATACAGTATGAATGTTGTCTATTGTAAATATAATAATAAATGACTTTAAGATGAATTTTTGAAATTAGAATGTAAGTATAAGGTAAACATTTATAAACAAAGCCATCGCCATGTGCATCAGCCTAAAGATTTCTGTGTATGTTTAATTGTTCATGTGTTACATGATGTTATGGTGTTCTTGCTGTGTAAGTTTGTTCATGTAGGCCCTGCAGCAATGTCAACAATGTCACAGTGTCAGTTAATGCATCCACACATCCCTTGTCTCTCTGCTTATTTTAAATGATGTTCTGCGTTATCACGATTTATGTTCTGCCCCAGAATCCATGGTGAAAATAATAGTTTGGTGCTAAGAGTTTTAATATGTGATCGGGCTCACGAGGCTATTGACAGAATTCAGTTTGGAAAGGCACAGGAATGCTTTTTTAAAATTATTATATTATAATACGGGAATTTACGAAAAATACTAATACAGGAGGACGGAATAGAGGGGTAAAATATGGTAGCTTTCCGACCAAAATGGGAGACTTGACAGGTATGCTAAAAATCTAAAATGGTAAATGGGCTACAGTGCTTTTCTACTCTACCTGAGTACTCAAAGCACTTTATACAACATGTCTCCTTCACCCATTCATACAGTACAAGCACTTTTTTCTACGTTTAACGTTCACACTCCAACAGTATCTTACGCAAACATATTTTGACATGCAGACTGGGGCAGCCAGGCATCAATCCACTAGCTAAATTAGCTAATATATAACCACACATTTGCTAGTAAAAAGATGGGTAAATGTTGTACATACTGAGCAAAAATGTAGTCACCCCTTATTTCTTTATATTTTGCTAGGAAAATGGGAAATAGGTGCAGCCATTTATTGAAACTTGCTAACATACACTATATTGCCAAAAGCATTCACTCGTCTGCCTTCACACGCATATGAACTTGAGTGATATCTCATTCTTAATCCATAGGGTTTAATATGATGTATGCCCACCGTTTGCAGCTATCACAGCTTCAACTCTTCTGGGAAGGCTTTCCACAAGGTTTAGGAGTGTCTTTATGGGAATTTTTGACCATTATTCCAAAAGTGCATTTGTGAGGTCAGACAGTGATGTTGGATGAGAAGGCCTGGTTCGCAATCTCTGCTCTAATTCATCCCAAAGCTGTTCTGCTGGGCTGAGGTCAGGACTCTGTGCAGGTCAGTCAAGTTCTTCCACAACAAACTTGCTCATCCATGCCTTTATGGACCTTGCTTTGTGCACTGATGTGCAGTCGTGTTGGAACAGGAAGCCAAACTGTTATCACAAAGTTGGGTGGATGAAATTGCCAAAATATCCAAAAAAAAAGTTCCTTTCACTGGAATTAAGGGTCAAGCCCACTCCTGAAAACAACCCCACAGCATAATCCTCCCTCCACCAAACTTTAAATTTAGCACAATGCAGTTGATAAGTACCGTTCTCCTGGCAATCACCAAACACAGATTTGCCCATTGGATTGCCAGATGCAGAAGCATAATTTGTCACTCCAGAGAACACGTCTCCACTGCTTTAGAATCCAGTGGGAGCATGTTTTATACCACTGCATCCAACGTTTTGTATTTCACTTGCTGATGTAAGGCCTGGATGCAGCTGAGTTGCTGTTGTTCCCAGTCTCTTCCACTTTGTTATAATATGACTAACAGTTGACTGTGGAATATTTAGTGGCAAGTAAATTTCACGACGGGACTTGTTGTACAGGTGCCATCCTATCATGGTACCTACCACCCTGGGATTCACTGAGCTCCTGAGAGCGACCCATTCTTTCACAAATGTTTGTAGAAGCACTCTGCATGCCTAGGTGCTTGGTTTTATATGCCCGTGGCTTTGTAAGTGATTGGAACACCTGAATTTAATGATTTGGATGGATGAGTGAATACTTTTGGCATATAGTGTACATGGAAATAGAGTATATGAGGCAAAAAATAGAGTTGCACAATTCTAATGAACTTGAAAGTCAATATTTGGTATGTCCACCTTTATTCTTCAACACAGTCTAAACTCTCTTAGTCAAGCTTTCTTGTCATTTCTTTAAGTAGTTTTTAGGAAGGGTTCTCCAGGCTTCTTGAAGGACATTCAAAGTTCTTCCTTCGATGTTGGCTGCCTTTTGTTCATTTTCTGTCAAGATGATCCCACACTGCTTCAATAATGTTGAGTTGCTGAGGCAAACGGTAGATTGATCAACTGAAGGTCAAACACATCTCTCAGGTCCTGTCTGATCTTTGTTAGTTTTTTTTTTTCTTATTTCTTAAGGACGTGACTTTCAAATACTCTTCATCAATAAATAGTTTTGTAGACCTGCCACTTCTACTTTTGTCCTCCATTCATCCAGTTTCCTCAGTTTCCATAAGGACACACTACACACCGTGCTGAGATATGGCTACATTTTTGGGAATCACTTTGTTGGTGCAAAATGCTATTTTATGCTTGTCAAACTATCTTTCTATCTTTGGAATTTTTTGTAGATTCAGGTAAAGAAATGGGAACAAATTGTGCATGTTTTTGTGACAGGCTGCTAGTAACAAAGCATCTAAAGATACATTGGTTATTTGCTAAGTTGTCAGTTATGTGTAAACACCACACTGGTTCATCCCTTGAGTTTAAGAGGAATAGGTCAGGAAAATGCTGAAATGACTGTGAAGGCACAACATGCTTATGTGTTTCAGATTTACAATGATGGCAAGATTAAGATTTCTGCAGAATACAGCATATTTACACATTTTTATATATAACTACATTGGATTCAAATGGAAATTAACGTGCTTATTTAACCATATTAATAAACAGTTCAGGATTATTTCAAATGACAAACCATGGAGCTCTGGTAACAAAACCAGCAAAATTGTATCTTGGAAAATGGGAGGAAATGACTGTCAAGAACAGCCTTGTATTTTTATTAAAAAAAAAGAAGCATGTAAATTCTTCTATCAGAAATAAAAAAAAAAAAACTTATGTGCTCTCTCAGTCCTGTTGCTCCATTGCATAAATGTTACACTGCATGTCAACAAGATAATATCATCCACCTTCTTGCACAGCCTGGAAAGGGTTGTTCCCATCAACGAACTCCACAGAGATGGTGATCTTCTCTGTCTCCAAGATCTCATTGTTTAAATTGAGATCTGCCACAGCAAGACGAAACACCTCATCGTCTTTCCGTGCTGATTCATCAAAGATGGCACCTAATGAAAACAAAAGAAGGAGAAACAAAACAGGGAAGGCATTACTAAGGAAGCTCTGAAGTAACATTCAATGGGGAGTGCTTCAAAGAAGGAAAGACTCAAACTTTGACTCCGTCCTAGTGGGTCCTAGTGGGTCGGGTGTTTACACCACCTATAGCACCTATAGCAAATCTATTGATCCCTTTTCCCTTGAGTTCCCCCAATACATTATAAAGTAAAAAAAAAGAAAAAAAGACAAACTTAAGAAAAAAAAATACTTGCTAAACAGTGGGCAAAGTGTTTACAAGGAATTTACTTAATTAATTGGAAACTAAAGGCTGCAAAATTTAGACAATTATATTACTCATATCCGTGAAAAACATGCTTGAAATAAGTCTAGAAACATGGGCCTTAAGCATTTAGCCCCAAAATTGACACCCAGCATGAAAAAGAAGGGGGTTTAAGGAAGTAATGGGCTGACATGAATGTTCGTTCCAATGTCAAAAACTACCCACTGTAAGACACACTGACTCAGCCAAAACAGTTGCTCCACAAAGGGAAATGGAAGAACTGGCATGTGCTAGTATCTGTAGTGGCAGATAAAGTTTCCACTAGTGATACTAATTACTCATAAAAATAAATGTCAACCTGCAGTGCTGCTGAGACAGAAAAATGAGGCAACATGGGGTGTTGACTGGCTGGTGGAGATTTGGTCTATGCTTTGGTCTGTTACCCACAATTAACCCTATGTTTTTTTTTCTTTTTATTCTCTTTAGCCTCTCAATTCAACTGAGTTTATCCCCTGAATCCATTGGGCCACTAATTGTGTAAGCCAGTGCAGTGAAGCACTGCTAACTGCATTTCATTGACCAGAAAATAAGCCTCATACTGTATAGTGCATGTGCATGTGTGTAAGACACAGGTTGCAAATTCCATTAATAACCAGGAAGGCTGCATTGGTTGAGGGCTGTTTTGTACCACATTTAGAAAACTGTATCTGTAATTGGTTGTGCATAGGCTGATGGTAATATCACAAAGGTTATGGACTAAATCCCAGAGAGCCCAAACTTCACAGTTTTTATTATGCAGTACTTTAAAATCATTCTGCAAATCATGTATTACTTTAATACAAGAAGATTAGTCTTCATTCCAGAGAAGTGCTGGAGAAATCCACTTGACTGCTTAGTCATTTGAAAAATATCTATCTTATGCCCTTTTTAGGTTACTTGACTGTAATTTAACGGTCAATAATTTAACTGTCAATACATTTAATTTTGAGAAAGAGAAAAAAAAAATACGTGGCTAGCGATATTCATAAAACCCTAAATCGTATCATCTCTGCAATAGTTTAAACAAACTTTGATCAAACTTAACTTCTGAAGCACAATCCACTTCAGCATTTACACACACACACACACACACACACACACACACACACACAACACACACACACACACACACACACACACACCTCATTCAAAACCACATGCAGTTACGACTAACTGCCTCTGCATCAAAGGCCTCATTAAATATGTATCCTTCAATCACTTGATTCCTCAGCATTAGGCAACTGTAAATACCAGGCAACTGATTGAGTCTTGGTTGTTCTTATAATCATGCAGTATAGATGAGGTGAGACAAGAAGGCCTGGACGGAGCGATAAAGAATGAAACACAAGGACATTAACTATTCCATTAATGATAAATTTTGAATAAGGTCCCAATCAGTTTGGAGATGACGCTGCTGGGAAAGGATTGGTACACATTTTGAACTGCCTCCATGACACAGTAGGACACTGTAAAGGTTATATGTCTAGAGGACAAAAGCACAGAGAGGTTCGATGTTAACACAATGATATAGATATATATATATATATATATATATATATATATATATATATATATATATATATATATACTGAAAAGAACTTTGTGTTGATTTTGTCTTTTGCTGTATGGATAAATGCTTCTAATACATATACTTTTTTCTTTTTTAACAAACATGCAGAACAAACATTAATGGCTCCTTTAATCTGGGCTGTTGCCATAGTAACCTGCTCCCAGGCGTATGTTAAAAGCTTTACTGCATTGTACACCATTCTCTTTGCATATGGTATGTTTCTTTGTAAAACTTTTTTCTTCTCTCTTTGAAATACCACGCCAACACTGTGTTTTGGGATCTAGTGACCACACACAAAACACAGAAAGGTATTAAAATGGGGAACAACACACCATGTTGTAGTATTGTGTAGAAGTACTTTTTTCATGTCACTTCTCTCTCCTCTGTTATCCCCTATAGCATCTCTTTATCAGAGCTGTTATACTTGCACAGCAATATATTAGCTATGTGTACGTGACTGAAAATGACGCTCTTTAATCTGGACCAGTGTGCAGACAGAAGCAGAGATGAGAAAAAAATGTAGGTGACAATGAAAAAAAATGTCCTTGGTCTGTGAAGCAAATTTGAATCTTCATCCAAATGTGTTTTAAACATGCTTTCATGCCTTAAGGCTGTGGTTCTCAAGCTGTGGGTGGGCCCTGTTGGTGGGGCATAGAGTCACTGCAGGGGGGCTGTGGAAGTCCAAGGTAAAATGTGAAGAATGAATGGGATTTCAGTCTGGAAAACAAACACATTCTTTCTCACCTTTATTTCACTAAATTTAAACCTGGATCCTGCTGTTGTTCATAATTGATGACTGGCATGAATGTTTTGAGGCTTCTGAACACAAACACTAATCAAACAATTTTGGAATCTTTCAAATATTACCATCTTTAATGTGTATGTATTTAAAAAAAAAAAATCAATTTACACAAGAAGAAAACACAGGACAAGCAATGAGAATTGAGGATGGGTGAATGTCTGTTCACTGTCAGCTATTTTGGAACAACAACATTACTGCATGCTGATTAGGAAACACGGACACACGCAGACATGCACACACACACAAACAACGCACACGGTCCTGGTCCTTCCTCCCTTCGAGTAATGTGATTGTGAGTGCAAAGGCAGACGTCACAGCATAAATCAGCCAGGATATAAAAGTACTGAATCTTGCTTTACACAGATGCCTCAAGGGCAAGCACACACATACACACACACACAACAGTGCGTGAGCAAAAGCACTAAATCATCAACCTTTTTCCCCAACCATCCCTCCCACGCCAACAGTATTATCAGCAACACTGGTCAATTTCCATGGATGTAGAATCCAAAAGTAGATAAACCAAAGTGTTTGAATAAGAAGGAAGTTTAAGCGTTTAGTATTCGTTTTCTAGTTTGTTTACACTCTATAAGTTGTTTATCTACTTATTGCCAAATAACCCACTGGGATGGATGAGTGATGCTAGAGGTAAAAGAAAAATGAGGGGGATGTGTTGTCACATGGAACCACAAATAACTAATAAACATGACATGAGAATTTTCTTTTCTTATGCTCCAAGTAATATCAGTTTGGAATCTCAGTAAGGCTCGCTTTGACACGTCCTCCCTGTTTATTCACCATTAATATCTGCAGGAAACAAACAAACCATCATCTACAAGTTCACATTCGATAATTTTCTCCTTGTTATTTTAAAATAACAAAATCTTGATGCACACTATATAAATTATGAAAGATCAAAGGATGATCATTAGTCATTATGTGGGCTTTAATATCAGCTGTAGTGCTATCATTGTATAATCACCCATGCATATTTATCTGCATAATTATCTCATGTCCACAACGGAGTTTATGTAGAGGTTAATTTAAAAAAAAAAAAAATAAAAAAAAGATTTTTAACAAGGCTAAAAGTCTACACCCACGCTAGCAGTAGCAGCTCTCTGATGCTATGCTTTAGTACAGTGGCTCTCAAACTTTTTCCATCATGTCCCACTTCACCATGGGGTGGGGGGGCTCAATGTCAAAGCAAGGTCCGAGGTGTTTTGTTTTTTTCAAAAGGACAGACAAGTGTTCACAAATGTCATGGTGCAACAGGTAAAATCAGGGCTACCAAAGTCAATAATATTCAAGTGAGGAACCATACATTTGGAACAAAATTCATGGTATTCTAGGCAGTAGTGTGAATCTGACATAATAATTGGTGGAGCGTCAGACAATGCCATCTATGCTACTTTGCAAATTCAGTTCCCATCTGACTCAGTTTTTATACCTGCCTCCTGGCCTTTTACGCTTATTCATCCAAGTTTTTACTACTGTTAAGCTCCCCCTTCTTCTTTTCTCTCCTCATCACCACATGCCTCGATCTGCCGCCTCGATCGCTTCTTTTCATAAAGACAACGTGAAACGGGGCACTGAAGAAAACACACACACACATACACCTGTTGCTGAGACTGCAGCTGATGACAGTAATGTGACAGGAACACTGACAAGGATAATGTCTAAGAACACACACACACACACACACACACACACACACACACACACACAAAGACACATGACGTATTACTGATTTGTGACAAGGCTAGACCTAAGTGTTTCTGTCTCAATGTGATGATGAAAGCAAGGTAGTGTTGGTGCTGAGTGATGATGGTGATGGTGATGAACGGGGGGGTTATGGTCCTGCAGTGTCAAATGTCCAAAATACACTCACACACAAACACACATGCAAGAACACACAGACATGATGTTATTTACAGCAGTGATGTGAGAACTGAAAGGGAGCGCATTTTGACACTTGGGAGGACAATATAGAATTAATGTGTGTGTGTGTGTGTGTGTGTGTGTGTGTGTGTGTGTGTGTGTGTGTGTGTGTGTGTGTGTGTGTGTGTGTGTGTGTGTGTAAAAAAGGAAAAGGAGGACAAAGAATTAATGGTCACTGGTGAACAGAGCAGGCCTGTGGAATATGACAGGGACAGATATAAAAACAGCTCTAATATTTATTATGTGAACTCACACCAGAATATAGTGCTAGGTAGTTTTGCTAGGGACAGTGTCTATCTGTGTTTCAGTGTTACCGCTCACATGCTTACAATACTTTGTTATTAGGATTCTGCATGTACAGTAAGTTACAATGACCATGTGTCATGTCTGTACAAATAAATGAACTTACAGAAGCAAACTGTATGTGTGTGTGCTTGACTACATGTCAGAGGAATGCCTCCAATTCCTGTCTATCCCCCTGTGCATTAATGGAGAAATCTCGCAGGTAACTTGATTTGTGCAAGAAAATCTCTCATTCTCCTACTTTTTTCATCTCTCCTCTCTGCTTCCCTCCTCCTTCACTTCTTTCATTATAGGCGTGTAAATTAATTTGCTCCATCGTTAAGGGGGCGAGTAGCCAGGAGAATTTGTAGTTCAGCAGCACACAAGTTCTTTGTCAAACTGTCACACAAAGCTGTGCCAAGGTTGCTGCTTTCTTTGCTGTGTCTCTGTCCCTATCTTACCTTTTCCTCTTTTAATGTAGACAGACCTTTACCTTACTGCTTCCTTTGTAGAGCCCTATCATTGATACCAAGACTTTGCTTCCTCCCACACATATGAATGTACTTTGAGTAGGAGAAAGATTTGTTGTGTGTCTTCATTTATTAAGCATTAGGTGAAATAACCAGCTCATCTGAGGTATCCTGTCTATTCATATCCCTTGGTATGCAACCAGGAATGCAAAGGACAGAAGACTGACAGTAACATTTGTTCTGTGTTTCTCTTTAAGTCAGCTCTAGACTGGTTTTGGCACGGTCCAACTGATTTGCAAACAGCAGCTGACTCAGCTCCTGTCTGGCCAGGCTTGCCTGGGATCTGGAAACAGTTATTAGAATTATATTGAAGCCCAAGCCAAGTTATAAGTAAATGATAATTAGAGTGACAGCAATGTACCCCTCGAATGACCTAAAGTGTACATTCAGTGTACCTGTGCAAACCTTCACCACTACCGTGCAATGATAGCTCTGTTTGATACTGATACTGATCTTCTCCTTCACATCAACATGTAGCCAAAACTTGCACTCATCCATTTTTTGTAGTTCAAATATGGCATCAATATTTTTGTATTTTTGTTTAACTTATCTATTGATATGGCACTGATCCTAGTGCAAAATCACTCAGGGCCCAATCACACATGCCTCGAGACCAATTGGCAACCATCCACTAGTCACACAGGCCTGGGGAGATATATGGTGCTACACCAAAAACCTCCTTTAGACTGCTTTAGTCATTAGCAGATTGCCTGAAACTGTGAACAGTACAACACAAAAACTGGAAACGGAGACCGTTTGCCTTCAAAGAAAAAGTTGTGACTTTTGAAGTGTGTTAGCTTGCTTTGACAACAAATGATTGCATTGCACTTTTCAAGTTTTACTACCACTCAGCCAGTAGCGAGCGCTTGCAGACAAGTCCGTGTCTTCCATGAAAACTAAGGTAACAGCAGCAATCACAATGACGTTTTGATGCAACTTTCTGGCAACTTCCAACAACCTCCAGCAGCCACTATTTTCATGTGTGTACACATGAAAACTCACACAGACATGCATGGAGTGGAGGTGAGCTGAAATAATATTATTGGAGTTACTGTAAGCACAATAAAAGCTTCCATACTGAGAGTGACAAGCCAACAGGGAAAATACTGTCACTGGAGCTTTTCAAAAACTTTTACAGACATAAAAGAAAAGCTGTTGGCCTCACAGTGTGGAATACCTCCAAACTCCTGACACGCTGCTGTTAGCTTCTTCCATGCTATGTTAGCGCAACTGGTCCACAGCTGCTGGCATAGTAAGCACAAAACACTGATACTCAATCCAGCTTTCTGAGTCAGAATCCGACTGATATCTGATCAAAATATTGGGTCACTGCCTTCCTACTTCTTGATTTGCAGCTCCAGCTGTTGAAGCAATCCCCTGTCTTTGTCAACAGTCCTATCTTGCTCAGTCTTGTTCCCTATACCACCTCTCAACTTTAACATTCTTTTAGCCACTTTACCCATGTCTCTTTGTATTGTTTTAAAGGTCTGTTCCACCTGTTCTTTGTTCTGTCCCTTTCCATCATGCCTTGCACTCATTCCCTCTCTGTTTTCCATATTCCACCCCTTATTTATCTCCACCTCTCTCCATTTTTGGTCCTGACTTCCCCATATCGCCTTGCTCACCTCCCTCTTCATATTAACATTTCCCTAAGCACCACTATCTCTTCTCTCTGCCCTCATCATCTCTCTCCTCCTCCCTTCATATTTCAATGTGATACACTGTGTGACATTTAATCCAAGTAAATCTAGCCTGGCTTGAAAGGACTTGATATCCGTAAAGATGTGTATATATGTCTTTGTGTGTGGCAGGCAGACAGAGATTTTATTATTAATGATTCAACAATTCAGATCCTTTCTGCATCATTTAAAACCCATCACATATTTTCCAACAAGGGCTGTCAAACCTGGCCAAAAATAACTTTTTGTATTTTCTTAAAAAAAAAAAAAAGACTACTTAGCTCTGCTGTTCTGACTTTGCCACACAGTATTGCGGGTGGTTATGTTTCCTAGTATACAGAGCCATATTTTCAGATACAGCAGAAAACTATGAAAGATATGTCCTCCATCACAAAGCACATGATTCTCTCTTTATGTTCTTTTGCAACATTGTCATTATGTAGTCAAAAGCTTTGCAGGTACACCTGAATGGTGGGAATATCCAACAGCTGAAGGTCAGCTATTCAACAGCGATGCATTCACGCTATATTTAAAATCAAACCCAAATGTCACATAACAAGCGAACAATGTAGTCATAAATATTGGCGCATGAACACATTAACCCGTTAACAGACAAATAATATAAATCACGCAAGGGTGGATGAATTTATTCAAAGACTTTTTTGTGTGTCAGATACTCAATACTGGTGAATTAAAAAACAACAAACAAACAAACAAATGATTGTGCATTCATTTAACAATGTCTTGAAAATCAAGTCTTAAAGCAGGGAGGGAGAGTTTTAAAACAAATAGCAATAAAAACAGATATCAAATCTCTGCAAATATCTGCTTTTAATGCAAGAAGCCAGTCTTTTGGAGCACCTTGAGTCTTTAAAGCTCACCCTCCTGATTAATGCTGAACATTTGGGAGGATTTTGCCTGAAGCGCTGGTAAGAGGCTCCAGATTTGTACACATCATAAATGTCATATTATATTTCAAGGAAGGATGGATTTTATACAATCCGCGCCCGGCCTTCCCCTGCAAACTGCATGTCTTCAGCATCTTCTGACATTTATATTCCTCATGCTATCAAAACTATCCTCATCCTAATTCCCTATAGTTACAATTTCAAACTTCTAAACTCTCCACCCCTTTGTCTCTTTCCTCTCTCCAGTTTCTTCCTCTGCCACACTGCTCTCCTTCACACCTTTTTCTAATTCACACAGTCTCTCTCCTTCTCCTTCTTTTCGCCCAACCTCATCTTTATCCCTCCATCACAGACTTGTCCTCTGTGTCATCTAACATACACAATTTTTTTCCCGTCATCACCTGCCATCCATTGGCCCTTCTCTCATCACTTATCTTTCTGTTTTTCCTCGCACATCCACCATCTTACTCTGTTACTTCCTCCATCCATTTTTGTCACCTCCCCCGCTTGCTTTTGCTCTCAACCTCATATCCTCACGTTGCCCTCCACAATCATTACAGATTTTGGAGTTCTGTTCATTATTACTCAAGCACTTCAATAACTAAGCACTGCTCTTTTCCTGTCCTTGGTTATGGTGCCACAATCTTTCTCTTCTGTTGGAGCCCATAAATACTAGTTGGGAAGCACAAATGATCACAAGAACATGAAAATAAATGCCTTCAATGAAAGAAAACTCTAGTTCTAAACACAACACTAATATAAATGAGAATTAAAAAGAAAAACTACAAAGTAGGATGGTCATGATCCCAGATCTTTGTGTTTTTGAGGTTTCATTTTTGCTTGTTTATTAGGTGTTAACTGTTTTATTTCTTGTTTAAGTCTTGATTTTATCCTTGAGTATTTTGGGAGGCTTTATTTTGTGATAAATTAGTCCAAGGTATAGAGTTTAATTTCTCCCCTCAGTGTTTCTTGTCTCCTTCCCCCATTTAGTTAGTTTTTCACTTTGTGTTTTATTTTGGTAGTCATTTGTCTCTAGTGTCCTGTGTCTCATTGCCTCTGACTTTCTCCACCTGTGTCTCATTACCCTCCTCTGTCTAATTCCCTGATTACCCTTTTGTGTGTAGTGCTGTCTTCCATCAGTCCTTGTCTCTGCATGTTCCTAGTCAATTCTGGCTTATGTTTATTATCCTGGTGAACTTTATATTGTGAAGCTTTCATCAGATGAAATAAAGGCTTGTGTTTTGTTCTTCAATCAGTCTTTTGTGTCTAGGTTTGGGTCCTCAGTCCTGCAATTCAGGAGAGGGACATCATCACGTAAATGTACAACGATTCTCTAAATCCACCGTTTAGTGTATGCCTCAAGTCATTTAAATGGGGATGAAAAAGAAAAAAACAGGTTAAATATTCTTAGAATATATAACAGGCACAATCAGTTGATTGTGATTACATCATAAAGGAAAACCAAACTTCATTATTCTGATGCATTTATAATTAATGGTTAACACAAATGTTCCAAGAACATGTGTTAATGAAGGATTAACTGCTGCATATGGCTAACTAGCATAACAAAATGAAAACATGGCTTATTAGCATATCATTACATAATGCAAGTTATTTATTTCTAATTCAGCCCATTTTTACACAAATGACAAGCAGTTCAAAAAAAATCCACTTAGTTACAGAGATGAACCATTCCTCCCATTTCTCTTCCATGGCTATCTCGTAATTCTCCTGAACCGCCTGCTTTACATTCATGTACTGAGCCTGACGTACTTAATTTTTACAACTTCTTTATGCCTCTATTATTAAGTTAATCACAGCTGAATGTAGGTGGTTCAGCAGTGGGTGATCACAACACAGAACAGCAACGTAACATACAGTGAGACCGTGAATGTTTGTACTCCAAAATAAGTTTGGGTTTTAGGACTGTTACAATGCTAGTGTATATTTGCCTCATAAATGAGTGATCTATTTATTTATTTTACTCTGTCTTACTATATTGTTCCTCATTATTGCCACTCTGCCTGCCCACACACAGTAAAGCAGAGTTAGTACCACTTTTGTTGTCCTCATTTTCACTGCATCACTTTCTCTCTTTGTCTATCCTTTTATATCTCTCTCACTCTCTCTCTCTCTGATGAAACACAGTTTCTCTCCTCCTCCCCTCACTATCCCTCTGTCATGCACTCTCTCCCACCACCTATATCTCTGGAGCCCTCATTCCCTCAAGGCCTCTCGTCAGTGCACTACCACCCCCACGGAATACCTTCTGTTCCAAACCTGCACTCAGCTTGCTCATATTCATTACTAATACACACTCATCACACGCACACACACATGCTCAACAGTGATCTGTGAGTCAGTTAAAAAGTCATAAAGAGCATAATAAAGCTCCTCCATCTACAAACCTATTAGCAATGGGCAATCCTTGGGGTCGCGCAAGCAAGCTAAAAACAAAAACACTGACATATATGGATACGCGCGCACACGCACGCGCGCACACACACACACACACAGTTCATGAAAAAATGAACCTGTTAGTCTGCGTTTCCATGCAGACTCAAGTGGTTATAATCGGCACATAATGAATCCTGGTGTTAGATATTCATTAAAGAGATAATACACCAGTGTTTGCAGCTACATGATGGATGGCTGCCAGAGTGGTGGTGTGTGTTGTGAACATGCAGAATCTGGATGCAGTTCCCATTCATCATAACCAACAAATTCTCTGTGCCTTTTTGAAGTGTGCAAATTCAGGACAGATCAAAGTTAGAGACAGGATTGTAGTACAAATTACCTGCTTTGGGAATTCTATCTGGGATCTTAGTTCTGTACTTTTTGAGAAATCTTGAGATTTTAAGAAAAGAATGATACACATTCTAGATTTACAGAGACACAAAATACATATTCTAGAGCAATAATGTACTAATATGACATGAGAAGCAACACTGGATTTTTTTTAAAATGTATGTTCACTCTTTTTCTGTGTCCAAAACACTATAATATATATAGCAAACAATTATATTATTATGATTTAAAGAAAAGTAGAGGAATGCTGGTGTAGCCATCTGATTGTTAAAACAATCATAGTTTGATGTTTGTTGAAATAGACTTTTGCTCTATTTTTTCCTTTTTTTTCCTTTTTTGGTCAATTAAAGTCAATTTCATTACTTCAGCTATAATTCACATATATGTAACTACAATATTTGGCGTCGTGTTACTTATCCCAACAAAAAATAAAACAAAGCCATTTAAAAAATGAACAAAGGTTGTATAGCATAATTAAACACAAAATGCACTTCCAGGATTATTTTTGTGGGACCCAAATTTGATAAGAATTAATGAAAAGGCCTGTTTTCCATGATAAAGTCGAGTGAGTAAGATTAGAGGAATTCTGAAGCTGAGTACTTAAGCCCTCGACATTTTTTTCAGGCAGTCAATCAATAAAGTTTGCTGTCAAAAGCTGTGTGCAGAGATCAAGGCTTAACAGGATTGAAAAACCTGTTAGGAAGGTGCTTAATGTAACAATCCTAAACCAGCACTAACTCTAACATAAAATGTTTTACAGTTTTTCACAATTTGAAAGAAATTTCTTGAAACTTTAAAACTGAAATTTAAAAAAAAAAAGATTTTCAGTTTTAATTCACAAAACGAGCAACAATCAAAACAACTGCATCAAAACCGTTTCCGATGCTCAAAACAAAATACTGCTTTCAGATCACATGCATTCAGTAACAAAAAAAAAAAAAAAAGTTCAGCACTTCCACCCTCATGTGGTCATCTTGCAATTTACAAAACAGAAAAAAATGCATCTACATGGCATATTTATTATTTGAGGAAATGGGGTGGGGGGGTGGGGGGGGGGGGGGCATCAGCTTTTGTTCCACATAGAATGTCATTCCATGAAGCACAGTATGGTCTATCACAGCCACACAATTTCATCTAAACTTGTTGTTCTTGGTCTTGTTCTTATCTCTTCCTTCTTGCCCACCATCTCTTACACTTCTTCCTCTGCCTCTCCAGATTGTTTCTATAGATTGTTGCTATCAGTTTCTGGTATCAACCAGAAACTCATGTATGCAGCTTGTGCTGTATACAAGAAGTCTTAAGTCTTCAGACAAAGACACGACCTTTGTAGTTTTGCCTGTGTGCACCACAACAATGGATTTTGAATCAGAAAATCAAGATGTGATTGAAGTGTAGACTTTCAGCTGTAATTCAAAGGGTTTAACAAAAGAATTGCATGAATTTTTTTTTAGAAATTGCAGCCATTTTTATGCACAATTCCCCATTTCGAGAGGCTCAAAAGTAATTGGATATCTGGCTGACAAGCAGTTTCGTGGCCAATTGAGACTTGTTCCCTCATTATTCCATGAATAATTAAGCACAGATAAAAGATCTGGAGTTGATTTCCAATGTTGAACTTTCATTTGGCATCTTTCACTGGAACTTTCAATATGAGGTGCAAAGAGATGTCATTGCAAGTAAAGGAGGCCATCACTAGGCTGAAAACACAAAATAAACCAATGAGAGATAGCTTTAGGAGTGGCCAAATCAACACTCTGATACATTTGTAAAAAGATGGAACACAGTGGCTAGCTCAGCAACACTAAAAGGCCTGAAAAACCACAGAAGACAGTTAATGAATGTTTGCAAATTCTATCCTTTGATAAGAAAACGCCCCTTCACAACATTTTGCCAACAGTACAGAACATATCACTGTCAAAGTCTACCATGAAGAGGCACATTCATAAATAAAAATGCAGAGGGTTTACAATAAGGTGCAAACCACATGTTGTGGGAAGGCACGATCAGATTTTGCCAGAAAACATCTAAAAGAGCCTTTATAGGTTTGTGATTTGAAGCATACCACATTATCTCTAAAACATGGTAGTGGTAGTATTATGGCATGGACATTTATGGCTGCCAGTGAAACCAGGCCTAGTGTTTATTGATGATGTGACTGCTGATAGAAGCAGCAGGTTGGATTCTGAAGTGCACAGGGCTATACTAATTCAGCCAAATGCTGCAAAGCTGATTGGATGGCACTCCACTTTGGCATGGCAATGACGCAACGCATACTGCAAAAGCAACTCACTGAACTAAAGCTAAAAGGTCTGCACTTCAATCACATCATGTTTATTTGATTTAAAAGCCACTGTGGTGGTATACAGAGGCAAAAATACATTGTGTTCCAGAAACTTATGGGCCAAACTGTATTTCATATTTTGTTTGTTTGTTTTGTAATTATATCATTAGTAAGAAGTTTTAGGTTTTAGTTACAGACTTTGCTTCTGTGTGCAAGAAAATAAATATATGGTATATTTGTGTTTAACTTTTGTCAAATAGAGCATCGCTATGCAAAATGTGTATTAGTGTGTGAGAATGTTTACAGAGCTTGGTAAAAAAGAGTAAATGATATATGCAAATTCTGTCTACCTAGGTGGGAACTGCATAAAGATTTCACTAAAGAATAAATGATTCAATAAGACCTCAATCACACAGGCTTAGAAGATCAGTTAGTGACATCCCAGCAACTGCTGGTCACTAGGGAAAACCATGTTGGTGAGTGGTTTCTGGAGATTGCTAGTGTGAAATTGGTTGAAAAGAGGTATATGGTGCTGCACTGAAAACCTCCTTGTGATTGCTTTGGTTGCTAGCAGGTTGCCAAGGTAGTTTGTATAGCAGAAGCCAACTCTGCTAACAAGCTATTTTTACTACTCAAGTGTTAGTGAAACAGAGAAAAGTACAACCCCAGAAACAGAGACCATTCACCTTCAAAGTAAAAGTTGCGCCTTTTGAAACGTGTTAGCGAGTGTTTGCAGATAATTTGGCGGCATTTATGCAAACTACAAGCAAACACAGCAATCACAAGGAGGCTTTTGGTGCAGCGCCTTCTCTGTAATGGACTTCACCCAGCATCAGCCAACAAGCTCCAGCAACTGGCCTCAAGGCCTGTGTGACTGAGGCCTAAATCTCTTCAGTACAAAATGTAGTGAAAGACACTGATCATTAAAATCACACTTTGAAGAAGTAGTCTGGCACTTCAGGTAAGAAAAAAGAAAAAAAAAAAACATGATGCCTGGTTGACTCATCTTAGCCGTGGTGTAAAGGAATGTGAAAGATGAACGATGCCAAGTGGATGAGTCTGGCTTTCTCTCGACAGTAGTCATTGACTGCTGCCACTAGTGATTTTCAGCTTATCGTGTATGTATGCAGACACTTAAATCCGGGTGCTAGCCAAAGAGCCAGCCAGAGGAGTTCATTTAAAAGCTAGCATGTCAGCAGAACCTTGCCACACACACACACACACACACACACACACACACACAATCTCAAAGTGCCTGTTGTTTTATTCATTAGTGCAGTAAGGTAGGTGGCCAGGTGGCCCTCAGGATCCAACATCCACAGAATGGTGTACAGGAGGTGTAGGTGGCAGGGTCTACAGCTGTATGTGTCAGCAATATATTTAGAGTCCCTTATAAAGAAATATAAATGAAGTTCTATGAGATTTTAATGACATTTAAATAGAAATATTTTTAATTTGATCATCATTTTATAGCCAAAAATCTTTCAGTGTTGGCTGAGGAAGCAGAAAACACTCATAATATACTGTATGTATGTATGTATAGATACATGCATTTTTTCACAAGGAGAAAACACTTGTAGATCACTTAAGGGGTGAGTATAAATTAAGTCTTTAAGTCTTTGGTTACTACAGATAACAGAAAGATGCTGGAAGTATGTTGTATAAAATAAAAACTCATTTCAGTAATTGTCACCTAAATGTAATTAGAGATGTAAGTAGTCATGTAATTAGAGATAATCTTGCAACAGGATGCAGCAGGATGCACCATGTTGAGATCCCAACCCCTGTGTACCTATATAACTAGAGACCAGCCGCAACATCAGTGGGGGCTCGCACCACACCCACATTATGTTTTTGGAAACAGGTCTCTCTTGCAAATGAGACACTGAGTCTCAATGGGACTACCTGTATAAATAAAGGTTAAATAAAAATAAAATTCAAACTATGCCTCTGTTTTAATATACACTAAAGACGTGGTCCTTGCCTGGTTGAAACACTGCTGTGTTGAACAGTTGCCCACAGACAGACAAACATAGGAACACGCCTTTGTGGTAGCCCCAGTCACTGAAGCTGTCTACAGACTAATGAAGTGAAAACACCAGATTACCAGATACATTATCGCTTTTAATAATTAAATGTGTACCATTTGATGTAATGTTATGATACTGTCAATAAAAGTAAAAGAAAAATATTTCAAAGAAAAGAAAAGAAAAATACAGCTGACCTTGATGTACTGCAATCAGCTTTCCTGCCTAATCAGGAAGCTGTCTCATCAGAACAAAAGCAGAAATGACTGCAGTAGAGAGAACAGAGCTGGTTAACCCTTTTCTGTTATGACATATACAAGATGATAAATGACAGCTCAAATTTAAAGTGTTTCATAGTAAACAGAATTATCTTGAAATAACTACAAAGCTGTTAGCAACATCACTAAATTACTACAGTAACTTGAGGTGGCTGTTAACGTATTCCAGCTTACAATGTAATGGTATCTGCTAAACAGGGTTTTGCACAGCCAAATGGCAGATAGCTATTGAGCTTTTTTTCTTTTTTTAAATGATCAATGTGTTCTGTGAATGTGCATGTAACTGAAATGGAGGGAGACGAAGTAAGGTAGGTGATAGAAATTGCTTTATATTCCAGCCTTAAACTTCCCTATGAGGTCCATAAGCTCCATTAATGTGCATAAATGAGAGATTTTTTCATACTAATATAATAAAAGAAATACATTCAGTTATATTATTAGATCCCCTGGCTAAAGATTTCATATTATCCAGCTATGCAATTACTAATCAAGTTGAGCATTCAGAAGAGGGTCAAATTCAGGCCAGTAATCTGTAATGCTAGCACTCAGGAAACAAAAAATGAATTAAGGCAGTTTCATCTCATCTCTTTGTAACATGCACACATACAAGAGAGTGAGTGTGTGTCTGTGTTTGTACATTGAGGAGGGAAGGGGGTGGTATTAAAGGACAGAGAAAGAAATGCTACATAGGAGTATTATAGTCTAATCCTAAAATGTTCCCCTTCATAATTTAGGAAATAATCATTTGACACTTTCAAAGACACATTGATCTTTTTGAAATTCAGCCCCATGAATAAAAATAGCCACTTAGAGCATTACAGAAAGACAAAAAAAGTACCCTGGAATAATCAACAGAATTATGTTGGAAGCATATTCAATTTGAGATTAGCAAATTCCCAAAAAAATCTTTTATGCACAACATGCAAATTATTCCAGGAGGTTTGTATCTAAAATTCCAATCTGCTTTAACAATCTGGTTTAAGTCCAAATCCTCCACCAAATTCAGATTTAGTCTTTTTTTTTTTTTTGAGAGAGGCTTTGATAAATTACTTGACATATTAACTAGATGAAATTCAAATTGAGTGCAAATGATTCCCCTTGAGCGCATCTTATAAGGAGATCTAAGCCTGGCAAAGATGGTGAGCAGAGTTGGACATCCTACCGGGAAGCTGCTTTAAAAAAAAATTTAAAATTAACTTCTATTACTGCCAGAAATTACTCCATGGAAAAGTACAGAGTTCTGCAACTGAACCTGTGTCCTACCTCATTTTACAAGTTTTTAGGCCATTATCTACATGAATTTGGCTTATGAGATACATACTATTTTAATTTCAACTACCGACCTACCTCAAAGTGAAAAAAGTGATATACTGTACTTGAACAGCAACAAACAGTCGTGAAATTTGATCATCTTATACAAATGTTTAATTTACAGTTAGCAAACAGCTGGTGCTTACAGTGCACCGGCTGTGGACTTACAGCATAATTTCATCAATAAGAACACCATTATTCAATGCCTGAGACATCAACCAGGTGACTGTCAATCTCTATGCGGCCAACAAAGTGTAAAGCACACAACGTACATTGGTGGAACATTAAATTTTGTTTTCTAACATCTTTCTGACCCAGAACTGACACCTTACAATGCCTCAGGTGGTTCAGCAATTATGCAAATACATTATTAAGCACATATTTACCACTCAGTAGCTTTCTTTCAAAGGTGGAAAAATTATGCTTGGGGTACTACAGGACAATGGTTACAAGCAGCAGATAATAAGAACACATTTAATTAAAGCCGGTACAGCATTTAGAGGGAACCTACAGAAGCATCCCAGTAAGACTCTTACGTAGCTGTGTTGCCAAAATATCTACCCAGAGTTTTCAAGTCACAAGACATCCTCATCTACCAGAAACCATTCAACACCTTAAGATCTATGACAGCTCACTCTAATATATCATTATGATGTATATGATATAATTATGCTGTGATGTTACCAACTGTATGCTAGATTATTCAAGTTAAAGGGACAATCAAAATGAACACTAAATCAGCTGTCAATGAATATCAGACAAAAACTAGTAATGGCATGATTAAAGATAAGAAATAAGACTTCTTTCTTATGAAATGAGAAATCTCAAAACGCTTTCTTTCCCAAATTATTGTTTTATAGCAGCCAAAAAAGGAAAGACAACTAAGCTCAATAAATACAATAATCACAGAACAAGGTAGCTGAGAAAGCAGCCATTTCACCTTCACATTTTACCTATAAGCAATTTCCATTTGAATGATCCAGTATTGATTCTTGGATTCAAGTCTTTTCACATAGCCTTTGTGCACATGAATATTTGGCAGCCAATGCAAATTTGTTACTCACTGTTGGTAGTTACTGATTCATATGCAGTCCTGATTCTGCGGAAATCACGTTATTATCCTAAAACCATAGTGACAGCTAACTACATTAAATGCATTAACTCAGTCTCACCAGTCCCAACAGTCTCATAAATTGAGGTATGAATAGTGACAGTCTGTGCAGATCTGCAACAGTTTAGTCACAATAGCCAGCCAACATCAGCTGCCTCATTCTAGCGAATTGAAAATTGCAACTAATGAGAGGAAAAAAGCCTGCACACTGATATGAGCTCTGTCTGGACTTCAGTCAGTCCATCCCTGGCGGTTAGGTAACACTAGGCAGACATTAAGCTGATTTCTTGTCGACTTGTCTTGTAGACTTTGAGTTTGTCCCTGTCTGGATTCAAGTTATAATTGAAGTGGAACTCCTATACGTTGAGAATCTGGTACCTTCAATGCTTAACTGTATGCAATGCTACTCATACCACTTTTTAAAATATGCTCAAAGATGTCTTTGAGCCTGTATTTTATTATTCATGGTTAATAGTTTGGCATATATACACTGATGGACTTTATATGCAGGCCCAGAGTCTCATAACCAGCTAATTTTATCCCCAATTTTATTTTCAAGGAAACAACAGTGCTGATTTCTTTTCAAACAAATTTATTTTTCCAGGATAAATTCCAATCATGGAAAGCAATCCAGTGATTGCTTTCTACTATATCAATCAGCAATCCAATTAAGATGCCTTATGGCTAAATATATTGCAATTCCTTACAAACTGTCTTGAGAGCCAATGCTATTTTGCTCTCCACAATTGAAAAACGTAAAGGTGTATAAACCAACACTGGTTCCAGATTTCACAACACTAACCTGTAAAGTGAAGTTAATGTATTTAATCTGAATTAAGCTTGTATATTTATAAAAAGGATTCTCCCTGGTCCATATCCCTGCTCTTCCTTCTCTCCTACTCTTTGCTTCTCTGTTTTCCACATTCATCCCACAATATGTATCCTTATTAAGTCAAAAAAGCAAATTTTGTTGGGGTTAGCAAAAATGAAAACGAAATCAGATACACATGAGTTAAATCCACCAAATGACAGGCGTTCTGTTAATAAGAGCAGCCGGATCCAATGTTATCTAATGCACAGCTTTATTTTAAATGTGCTATCTGTAAATCTATTATTTTAATGCTAATGGAACCAATTCATAGACTTTTATTTTCTCCATAAGACTGAACAGTAGGTAAGAAAAAAAGAAATAACACTAAGAGCACTAAATCAATTTATGCACTCATAAGGCCCCCTTTTCTCTATTTCTGTGTCTCCCTGCTTGAAATGTAATTCCAATTAGTAACTAATTATAGAGGGTTAAAAACCAAGGCATCAGGATATCTAATTAACAAATTCATTATCAAACTGTAAGGGACAAAGTGTACAACTCTATTTACTTTGAGTCTCTGCGGACAGGGCAACTATCAAAGAGAAAGAGGCATGATTTCCATTTGGTAACTCTAAAAATAAACATAAAGTACCACCGTGTTCTTTTTTTTTTTTACTTTATTTATCTTTAATTTAGCAAGGAATGTTCCCTTGTACAAGATCTCGCTTACAGTTCTGGTACATCCATCCATTCATCTTCTTAACACCCAACTTCCCACAGTGGAGTCACACCAGCCACTGCCAGCCATTGTAGCGGTTACCATCAGTCAGAAAAAGTAAATATTTCTACCATTTTATTGTCCATTCTTTTTGGGGGGATATTAATTTAATAAGAATAGAAATCATAGTTATACCATTTAATTACTAATTAACAAAGCATTAACATGGTAGTAACAATGCTTTATTACATGATGTACTCTATGTAACAGTTTAATACATGGCTAGAAACAAAGAGTATAAATGGAAATCTATTTAATGGAACCAATTCATAATAGTATTGCAATATTACACAATTTTAACTGACTAATAATGACAATTTTTGACTGCTATTGGTAAAGCTTTTAATCTATAGACTTAACTTATAGAATAAAAAGCAATCAATGAAAAATGTTTCTTCCTATAGACAAGCAAAAACACCCTTACACAAAGCTAACTGTTTTTGTCCTTGCAGGCTTAACTAAAAGAGTTCAATAACTGCAGAGCAATCGTTGTTAGAAACACCAAAAACACAGAAAATCTATGAGAAAACTCAACATTGTTGCTCAGTGTTTGTTTACAACATGAAACAAATGATAATCAACCTTGTGCCCACTTGAGTCAAGTGCTAGTTATTTTTCACTGTGTTGTCCATAATTCCTTTAACTGGATGGATGGATGGATGGATGGATGGATGGATGGATGGATGGATGGATGGATGGATGGATGGATGGATGGATGGATGGATGGATGGATGGAAAAACTTAAAACGAGCACACCGCTGCTGTACCTACTTAGTATTAGTGGTGTGGAAGTTAACATTAGCTTAAAATTAGCAACTACAAGTTAGACTTTACTGAGGTTACTTAGTTCTTTTGTCAGAATCAGGTAAGAAACTTGTAAGTATGCCTGAAACAAGCCCAACACACATTAATTCTCACCCATTCTTTGTATTCCATTCAGCTGTGTGTTTTAATGGCTAAAGGTGCTCATGTGGAATGGCTCTGCCAGTGCTATAATGAGCCATGCTGGACTGTGTGTACTGTATGTGTGTCTCAAAAGAGGCAGTGTTCTCATTACAAGGGGGCATCTATACATACAGCAGGGGTGCAACTAGTCATATTTTTTTCAGAAAAACAGACATGCGCACCCACACATTATGCCCATTGTTCAGAGACTTGTACCTCTATGTATGTAGCCACCAACACCCAAAACATCCAGCTACCTCTCAAAGAACACCAAAGCAAAGCACTCTGTGCTGAACTAGCATAATAGTGAAATCATAAACATAAATCTGCTTTGTGTGCCACTTGGTAATCCCTACATGGAACTTTTATCCCTTTGGTGTTCACTGTACTGTTCATGAAGTGCTCTACACCAAATGTTGGCAGCTTTGCTAAGTCTAAAACCACCTGCATGCTGACCTTTGAGAATGTAAACCAACAACTATGAGAAAATGCTTTCTTTCTGACTTACAGTAGCTGCTGCTGTCAATTACAGTAGCTTTAACCTAGAACATGAGTTGGCTGGTTATAATGTGTTGCCTGCAAGTAACATGGAGAGGTTTAACATTTCTCTGTAGAAAAGGTCCAGGTGCATCTGTGGTTTTCCACAATTATGTTATCCTCTCATCAACTATTCCTATCTTTTACTCTCCCCCATCCCCCTTACATCTCAATTTTTCTCCAAAGCCCTGATTTTTTTCCCTCTTCTGAGTCATACAGTCTGACTTTCTGCCAGTTTTCTCCTTTCCCTCTCTGAATCTAGTTTACACTTCTCTCTGACTGTCCTGCACTGTCTCATTTTTTAACATGAGGATGAGACAGAACTGTGTCGAGATGCAAGTTGGAGTGAATGCTAAATTCACATTAGGACTTCTTTTTCGATTTAGATCACTGAGGCACAGGAGAGGTGAAAAGAGACCAGACGCAGTGTGACACAAGCAGACAGATTCATGTCAGACACATACTCTCTCTCCCCCTTTCCTTGTTTTTTTTTCCAAGGACATTCGACATTCTTTCACTCTCATTCTTATTCACCTCACTCTCTCTTTACCTAAACCTATTTCGCTCTTTTTATTTTTCTCCTAATCTTGCTGTTCCATTCTTTTTCTTCCTTGTCATATGTGGGTACCGTTCAAGACTGAATCTACTAAGACTGTAGCTATTTGATAATGCAGGTTTTATGCAGGGTAGTACAGAATTGCCTTTAGAACTGCCTTTTTTGTGGAATTCATTGTGGCATAGATTCAACAAGGTGCTGGAAACATTCCTCAAAGAATTTGGTCCATATTGACATGATAGCATTACACAGTTGCAGCTAATTACATCCATGATGTAAATCTCCTGTTCTACCACATCCAAAAGGCTACTGGATTGAGATATGGACACTGTGGAGGCCACTGGTGTACACTGAACACACTGCCATTGCTCAAGAAACCAGTTTGAAATGAGCTTTGAAAGCAGCCATCAGAAGATGGGTACACCATGCTCATAAAGGGATGGACATGGTCAACAATAATATACAGGTAGACTGTGGTGTTTAAATGATGCTCAGTTGGTACTAAGGGGCCCAGAGTGTGCCAAGAACATATTCCCCACACCATTACACCTCCATCAGCATCCTGAACTGTTGATAGAAGGCAGGATGGATCCATGCTTTCATGTTGTTTATGCCAAATTTTGACCCTACCATCTGAAATGTGCACATCAGAGCTCAAGTGAATCATAGCCTCAGTTTCCTGTTCTTCAATGACAGGAGCCCATCTGCTTCAAGGTTCAATGTGTTGTGTGTTCAGACATGCTCTTCTGCATACCATGGTTGTAGCGAGTGGTTATTTAAGTTATTGTTGCCCTCCTGTCAGCTCAAAGTACTCTGCTCATTCTCCTCTGACCTCTGACATCAACAAGACATTTTCACCCAGATAATTGCCCCTCAGTGGATAGTCTCTCTTTGTTTGGACCATTTGCTGGAAACCCAGCAGATCAGCAGTTTGTGAAACACTCAGATCAGCCAGTCTGGCACCAACAACCATATTGCATTCAAAGTCACTTAAATCACCTTTCTTCCTCATTCTGATGCTCGCTTTGAACGTCAGCAGGTCATCTTGACCATGACTAAATGCACTGACTTGCTGCCATGTGATTAGCATTAACGGGCAATAAACAGGTGTACCTAACAAAAAAATGGTCACTCTGTGTGTGTGTGTGTGTGTGTGTGTGTGTGTGTCTGTGTGTGTGTGTGTGTGTGTGTGTGTCTGTGTGTGTATATATATATATATATATATATATATATATATAGATATAGATATAGATAGATAGATAGATAGATAGATAGATAGATAGATAGATAGATAGATAGATAGATAGATAGATAGATAGATAGATAGATAGATAGATAGATTACTGTGGACCGTATCTTCCATTTATTTTTCTATGTTCCTGTAGCATTTTCAAGTAAACCACTACAAATACTTTTAAATGGTGGGTGCCCAGGGATGAAATACATAGATGTGTGACTGAAATGTCTGAGTGGCAGGCTTGTATTTTAAACCTCACACTCTTACAAATCTTTGCATGCTAGCTGTGACATTGTGTTATTAATTTCTGTTGATGCTACTTCCCACTGACTCCACTGTGAGAACTTGCTTTTTGGCCCACTCCTGATAGGAGCTGCTCATAAAACAATATTATCAGTTGAGATGTACAGTATCACTCAAAATTTTGGACACACTCACCCACTGAATGGATGAGTGAGTCCAAACTTTTGACCAGTTCTGTAAATGACACATCATTGATCTTTTTGCCCACTTGCACTTGTTTAATTGTGAGCTTGTGTGATTGTTGGGCATTTAGATCAATTTGAAGCAAGCAAGTAGGGAAAGGAAGAAAGGAGGAAAGAAAAAAGGAAGAAAAAAGGAAAGAAGTACAGTGGGTCAGGTTGAGAGAGCAGTGTGTTATCCATCTAGTAAAGTGTCCACCCTGTGAGTCAGCTTCCAGCTGCATACTTGATCTCCCTGTCGCTATGGCCCACAGAGCTATTTTTAGCACTGCACACCCACCCTCAAGCACAAGCACCCACATATTATGCATACTCACAAGCAGATGCATACACACAGTAATACACAAGCAATCAGGCACCCAAATCTTTTTTTTTCTCTCTTTTTGCAGCAGATAGATGAAACCCTAAAATGTGGAAACACACAAACAGAACAGTCTATGTGACTCAGGAGGGGATTGCCCAAATACAGAAAAGCCACTGGGGATTACACAGCAGTCATGATTTTATGCCATGGCTCTTTACATAAAGACTAAGGGAGGTGAAGCAGGGAAGCATAAGAAGTCAATGTGGTTAACGATACTGGAAAGCAAAAAGAGATGGGATTCAGGAAGAGCACTCCAGCCTATTTAGTGGCAGACTCAGATAAAGCTGATTTATAGCTGGTGCAAAACACAAGGGTGTGATTTGTCAAACTCTGTTGCGATTATTTAAGTAATCCAAAATTTGAAAGCCAATCTTGTACAAATCATAACCTAAAATCTGGATAGAACTGTCATATACTAAGAGAATATACATTCTCAACACAACATCATGGTTCACGGTCATAGTTTTGTTCACATCCTATTATTGTGTACCAAAACTCAACTAAGCAATTTTTTTAACATTTATATAAAGATGCCAATCAAGTTCTCAACTGCTTACTGCTTTGTGTGTATGAAAATTATTTTTATTGTCGGTAACAGATGAAGTCATCTGATTAAGAGTAAAACACTCATCTGTCCAACTACTCAAATTAATATCCTGCTGTTTGTAGCCCTATTGCAGTCTTATCAATGAGATTAGATGTCTATATTCTCATTCAAACAAAGACTAAATATGAGAGAAGAGATTTTTCAAATGAAATCAAGTTTTTATCCAATTTAAGAACTAACTGGCTCAAAGTGTAACTAATCAGAATCCAGGAGGCTGGCTGTGTAACTGCTTACTCAGTCATTATAAGCCCAACTGGTAACACCTCCTTCCAGTTTTTTGATTTAATAGGCTAAATCTATCGGCCATATCAAAGTTCAAAGAAGTTTCCAGATTCTCCTTGTTCTCATTCAAAAGATGGCTGCATGAAAAATCTGTCAAAACTTTATTTCAGTGTGTGTGTGTGTGTGTGTGTGTGTGTGTGTGTGTGTGTGTGTGTGTGTGTGTGTGTGTGTGTGTGTGTGTGTGTGCACTTGGGAGACCTCAGGCAAAACATCCCCGATGATGTTTCAGAAACCCTAAAAACCATTTAAAAGTAGAAGGCAGCTCATTTTCTTCCTTACTGCACCACAGAGAGAGAAGGAGAGAGAGAAGGAGAAGAAGAAGAGTGAGAAAGAGAGTGACCCAGTTAGAGAAAATTTAAATAGGGATTCCATTTAGAGGGCCACATTAATTGGAGCAGATGCCTTCTCAATTATTAAGAGGCCTCCAAGGGTGTTAGCACGAGCTAAATTTATCCCACACGGCTTTGACTGGGCTTGTCCAATCTCATACAGCATCTGCAGACAGAGGGAAGAAACATGCATGGTGTTTTCATACAACAGTGTACACACATCATAAGCACAAAAGTTCACACACACACACACACAAAAGACCCAACTGGCCTGAGTGAGTCCCTTTACACCCAGTGTTTCCACTGATAGATATACATTTAAACAGATCACATTTGAATGCAAACAAGCACACAACTACATTCAAACTACCATAAAGGTATTCCATAGAGGGAAAAAAACACCTTCTAAAATATTCTCCCAGTGAGTTAATAGCCCATCTCCACAGCTCATCTCTAGCCATTTAAGCCATAAAGGTTTCCAACCTCCACTGAAATGAACCAACAGGCAGAAACTAGTTGCATAAGGACAACTCTTAAGCTGTGATAGAACAGTGGACAAAAGGGAAAAGGCAGGCGAGAGAAAGATGTAGAGCAGAAGTGAAAGACAGTCCAGCACCATCTCATCAATTTATTAATAACCTCTTTTTTCTCTTGTGCCATGGGAAAAAAAACCTGAGGAGATTCAGAAAATGACAAGTACAAGTCTGACATGTAGATGATGAGGGATCTTGGTGATTGAAGATGAGACAAGGCGTCAGTTTCTTATTAATTCATCATCTCTCTTACGTAGCTTGGTGGCCACAAGCTGGCAAGCGGAGTTGTAAACAGCAGTCACGAGAATTAGCCTGACTGCAGAGATCATTCCAGATAAAATGATCTCTGATAGAAGATCTGTATTAGAAAAATATGCATAATTATTTTCTGGAGCATTTTCATCTCAATGGTTGTACTCCTTACTGGCATTCCAGCATGAAAAGTATGCCTGGTACAGTGAAATTCTGCATGTGTATAGTACTGTGTAAAAGTCTTGAGCCACCCCTCATTTCAGTGATTTATTGAAATGTGTAAATATTAATGGAAATAGAGTATATAAGGTAAAAACAGAGTTTGTATTTATTAGTTTTGTAGATTCCACTAATGAAGAAGGAACAAATTATCTGTTTTTATGACAGGCGGTTCTTTGCTAAGTTGTCTGTTATGTGTAAACACAACACTGATTCATCCATTGAGTTAGGTGCTGTTTTTTTTATGCTTGAATGATTCATGGGTTAGTGTTAAGTGTCTTAACAAACAGAAGAACATTCAGGACTGGACTGGACTGAAAATGAGTGAAAAAGCAGCCAATATTCAAAGAAAAACTTTGACAGACCTTCAGAAAGCCTGGCAAACTATTGCTCGAGACAACTTTAAAAATTACAAGAAAGTCTGGTTCTTTGGACGCAGAATATAAAGAAATGAGGAATGGCTTGAGACTTTAACATGGTACAGTATGTTGAAAAAACAAATGCACTCTATTTCTAATTTGCTGGGGGTGACCTTTGATTTGTGTGTCCATTCTGACTTGGAAGAAATTAGGTATATCCAGCTGCGCCATATGCCACAAATAGCAACTCAGCCAGACTATCACTAGTTGGTAATCAGCATCAAAGAGAGTCATTGGGGTTATAGCAGAGTAGGGTCATTTTAGATGAAACTGACTAAAGCCAATGGGGGACCTCAAAACACTTCCAAATGGTCAAGTCAAGTGATGCTAATGTGTGAAAAATGCTTTGAGAACTCACACACACCCAAAAATCCAAAGCAGTTTGTCTGAGAAAACAACAGCTAATCATGAGCCAAAAATATCTGTCAAAGACTAAATTGTGTTCTTTGCTAATAGCACACCATGGGGAGTTCAGTCAAGGTAGTCAGAAGCCGTTTCTTATTAATAACAAGAGTGGAATTAGAAATATTTTCCAAGTCGAGATGAAACATCTGTGCCTCATGCTGTTCTTATTCAGGAAATGAGGTGAGCTGCCATACACTGAGACCCAGAGCATGATGTGCAATTTAATGTTAATTTTCCGCCTATTCACTCCACACTGCTCATTACATAGACAACTGGTACTCCACCTAGGTTTATAGAAGCTAATTAATCTGTGCCAAGGAGGTGAACACAAAGACAGGGCAAGAGACGGGAGGGCATACGCACCCACTCGTGAACACACAAACACCTGGAAAGTTTGTGTTAGATGAGCGATTCAGATAGCTGTGTTAGTAATGAGGCCAATTCGAGTCAATGTTTGAATGTGGGAATCAAAGTTTTCTAGGTTCTCTCTGGTAGCTGTTAAAGGTAAAGACAGAAGGAAATGAATGTCTTTCACACTGACATGCCTGCCTTTAATCTAGTACAGTCTTATTCAACTTCTCCCCCAAATGACATTTTTAGTATCTCAAACTTTAGCTTTCTATTTCTTCCTCACCTGCTACTGTCTTCATGTATCTTCCATTCTCTCACTTCCTCTAACATCGAAAGGGCAGAATAAGGAATGAGGACAAGGTCAACAAATATCTGGGCCATTCAGTACTTCCACTATAACGCCAACTGTCGATTTTCACTCAGCTACTCCCATCGACCTTGACCCATTCCCCTCTGTCCCGCTCAGTCGCCCTTCATCCCTTCCCTCCCCTTTCAATTTGCCTCTCCTACTTCCCATTTTAGAATGATTGATGGCTGTGATGCTTTACTCTTGGGCAGTTTATTAACTTCATGGAGAGAGGCTAGATGGACAGCAGGCCTCACACTGTCTCACCTTTTTTTCTTATCTGTTCTAACACTTAGTAGCGTGGTGCTGTCACTCTGTTGGTCACCCTGACCTCTGTTTTTCCCTTGCTTTTCAGTACTCTCTCCCTCTACTTAGCTAAACTTGACAAAAAAAAAAAAACAGGCTCGTATGATCAGTGTTTTATATGGTGACATATATCTTAACGTGTGTGTGTGTGTGTGTGTGTGTGTGTGTGTGTGTGTGTGTGTGTGTGTATTTATGGAGATGAAGCTGGAGAAAGAAAGTAAGTGCTTATGATACAGCACATACCACATTATCTGTTCAACCTGGTGGATGCCAGTGTGGAGGTGGTGTTTTAAGGTATGGGCACATTTGGCTGCTAATAGAAATGGGTCGCTGGTGTTTAGTGATGATGATAAGATCAAAGGTCTGGAGTCCATTGCACCTTCTGTATTTGTATTTTGGTACCTGAATTTTATTTACTCAAATTAAAATATTCTTTGCTCAAAAGCACATAAAAAGAAGCACAAACTGAATTTGTTTTGTTTTTTTTTAAATTCATATTTTGATTTGGTGGTTCACAATTTGATTATTTGTACTTCTCAATTTAGAGTTTTCACTTTGTGGTGAAATAAAAGACAGTGTGGTTCTAAGCTGGAATATTCATCCATTTTCTTCAGCTCCACATGCAAAGGCCCTGGCCAAGGTGGAATCGAACCCAGGACCTTCTTTGTTAATCTTCAGCCTATTTTGGAGAAGAACCTACAGATGCCATTTGGTTTCTTCAATGAATTTCTGGCATTTTCTTTGAAACTTTTGACAATTATTTTGTCAACAGCTGGATGGCTGCTCGTCATTAAGGTCAGGACAGTGTTTGGAAGCTTCGACCTTCCTATTAGGTCGTTGTACACTGTCATGCTGAGTTCCTTAATGTCCTGTAGAGGAATTTTAAAATTCCGGTCTAAGATTTTAGTCCACAAATTGTAGAAAAGCTGCTTTTTAACGGCATCAGTTCTTTCTGGAGTCCACAACTTGATGTCATCTGCTTTGTTAACAGCATGGATAACTAGCTCTTCAGTGAAGTTTTTCACAAAATGATAGTACTCTACTCTGTTTTCAGACAAACTGAGTACTTTCTTTGGCAGTGCCAGCAGGTGATTGGTGAATGTTAGCACAGTAGCACTGTCCAGTCGTTTTCTTAAACTTAAAATCAGGTGTTTTTCCTTGCAGCTATGTGTTTTGCAAAGGTCCTTGAAAATGGCCTTGTAAACAGTTCTCAGCCTTTTTGGGGTTAGATCCAAATCTTCCCCTTCAATCTCAGCCCAGATTTTGTGCAGTAGGCGCTCACTGGTGGACTCAGGAGTAATGCGCTCTGTGAAGTTTCTGTATTTGGAGGGCACTTTCTTTGCAGCCCGAGAAACCACCTTCTGAATAAGTTTGCTGACACACATCTTTTCTTCAGACAAGAGTTCAGACGAATCACTCATCTCAGGATCAGCATCGGACTCATCATCAATGTCCCACTCATATGCTGCAGCTTTCACAGGCTATTCCAGGGGACAAACTTCTATTTTGTCCAAGTCTTTTGTATCAGTCAAACGGCTTTTCTCTGGTTCTCCTGTGGTTCTGCTCTGGGTTTGTGTGCCCACAGGCTGAAGAGAGGCACTGGTCTGTGTTGTCACAGATCCTTCCTCCTCTGAAGACTTGTTCAACTGGTGTATGATTATCTTTGCATATATGCAGGGTGGGACTGGTTCATCATCCAGTGCAAGAATTTTTCCATTTTCACCGTCATCTTTGGATTTTCTGTCAAGAAAGCTCTCCTCTGGAGTTGGGTGCATGAGGATTTCTGAAGAGGAGGCATCTGAGGACACTTTATCTTCCAGACCTTCAGTTTCAGCTCCTGCACTGTCACCATGGTCGTCTACAGCTTTTTCTGCGTCCACAGACTGATGACAGACATCAGTCTTTGTGGACTCCATATCTCCTTTCTCCTCGTGTGTCTCCATTGCCTCCACCAACATGGAACACAAGTGCAACATTTCTCCTAATAAAGTGGTAAGCAGATTGATGTTGCAGTACTGCGGTTTGAACTGCTCCAGTGATTGCCACTGTGGTACAATTACACTGAAAAAGTAGTCGATGAACGACTTCCAAGTTTCCACTGAGGTATGACTGAGTGGAGAACTCATGGTGATTTTTTCTTCTTCTGTGACTCTGAATTGGAAAAGTGGAAAACAATTTCTGGATGGCTGGCGTTGTGCTGTATGCTAGCTGCAAACTTCTGTTTGTCATTAAATTGTGCTCGCTGTTCTGATGTATGAATGCTGTGATTATGTTCCGCTGTCATCCTCACCTGTTGTCACTCCCCTCTGTGTATACATTTTCTCCGTTTTTCCCTTGTTCCTTGTATTGCTGTCATCATTAATTTCGCTCTGTTTGCATGCTGAGTCTTCAAGTGTCAAGTTTTGGAAAAATAAAGCTGTGAAAACTAAGTCCGTCGTCTCCTGAGTCCTGCGTTGGGGTCCGATCCTGCCTGCCACACAGCAGTTACATGACACATTTGCTCTCAGTCTGGAGCTCCATGTACTCTAAGATCTTTCCTCATGGGGTGAGGATGATCAAGAGAAAGGTGGTGGATCAGCCCAAAAATACACAGGAGCTTGTTAATGATCTGAAGGCAGCTGGGATGACAGTCATCAAAAACGCCATTGGTAACATGCTGTAATGGCTTGAAATCTTGCAGCACCTGCAAGGTCCCCCCTGTTCGAGATGGCATAAGGACAGGCCCGTCTTAACTTTGCCAGTGAACATGTAACTGATTCCGAGAAGGCTTGGGAGAAAATGCTGTGGTCAGATGAAACCAAAATCAGCACCAACTTTACCCGTCATGTTTGAAAGAAGAGAAAGGCTGAGTATGACCCAAAGAACAACAATCACTGAGGGGGAAACATCATGCTTTGGGGCTGTTTTTCTGAAAAAGGTACAGGATGACTTCACTGCATTGAGGCGACTCTTGGATGAGAACCTCCTTCCCTTAGCCAGAATACTGAAGATATGTCATGGAAGAGGCTGTGGAAGGGCCAGGCAAGAAAGGAGTGGCTAAAGAAGAAGCATGTTAAGGTCATGGAGTGGCCTATCTAGTCTCCAGACCTCAGTCCTATAGAAAATCTGTGGAGGGAGCTGAAGCTTCGAGTTGCCATGCAGCAGCCCAGAAACCTAAAGGATTTAGAGAGTTTCTGTAAAGAGGAGTGGGCTAACAACCTTCCTGAGATGTGTGCAAACCTGGTGACCAACTACAAGAAACACCTTACTGCTGTGCTCGCCAACAAGGCTTTTTCTACCAAGCTTTGTTTGGGGATTTCACTCAATGACTTGCAAATCAATTTATAACATTTATGTAATGCTTTTTTTTTTTTTTTTTTTGGTTGATATTCTGCCTCCATTAAAAATAAACTACTATAAAAATTCAACACTGTTTATTTCTTTTAAGTGCACAAACTTACAAATTCAGCAGGGGATCAAATAATTATTTCCCCTACTCTAACACTTCAGGGCCTGTTTCCTGTTTAGTTTAGGAGCTCAAAGGTCTGGAGTTGATTGCACCTGTTACAGTACGTTTGTATTTTGGTACCTGTTCACAGTGTGTGTGTGTGTGTGTGTGTGTGTGTGTGTGTGTGTGTGTGTGTGTGTGTGTGTGTGTGTATTGTGCTCGCCTTTCCCATTTGAGTGAGTAGCATGGCCATAAATATGCTTTATTGTTGTCATTACTTAGTGAGAAGCAGTAGGCACACTTCATGTGAAGCATCAGCTGAGTTCAGGGAATGTGAGTTACAGCTGGGTATCGGTGCATGTCTAGGCACGCCGTACATGCATGAATGTATGTGCACATCCTAGCTGAACAAGCGATGTTACATACGGTCAAGTTCACACACAATTGGCCATTTAATGGCATCTTAGAAAGGCTAAGGGTATGTTGACAGGCTGTACTGTGGGTAAATGGTATTAACTTTATCTGTCCATTGTTTTTGTCCTTGAAACTATAAGCATACTGTATTGTGTACATGTTTCAAGATTTTAAATTAATAACCAAAGGAGAGTTTTCCTATGTACACAATGTATGAACAGCACAATGTATTCAACCAACAATCTACATATCATATTACTAGAAAAAAAAATATGTATAACCCATTAGAATTCATTTTATGAGATGGGTTTGATTGATTTCACGTAACTCATATTTTTTTTAAATCTGTATGATTTTACTTTGAAAATTGCTGTTTTCTAGTGCTTGCTTTTTACTAGTAGATGGTTTTTACTTTCCAACCACGTCTCCCTAATCAAACAAACAAACAAACGTATGCAGTCCAACCACTTTAAAAGAAAGGACAACAGAGAAGAGCAAGTGAAAAAGCCAGACAGCAGTGCAACACAGCAAAGCTAGAAACTGTACGGAAATGAATTCTGAAATGGTAGCCATGGCAGGGAGGCCATGGAGTGGTTGTTGTTTTAGGGAATGAGACACCGCAATAAACGCTGGATGCAGAGAGCCACGGGAAGCAGCCCATTTGTCTCCTTTGTGTACCGGAGGTCACCGCCATCCACTGTGGAGTGGAAGGTAGGTTGCTGCTACAAGGAGGGATGGGACCTGCCCCTGCAAGTCTTTTAGGTTGTGTTGTTTTTAGAGGCTGTGGCGTTGTTGATTGAATTTGAGATTCTCAGTTCAGTCACAGCTGGTGACTACCACAGAGCCAGTTTTTTTCTTCTAAATATCCACCTCAAACCTTTTTGTATTTTTTTATTTTTGTCTAGCCCCAGCTTATTCTTTTTTTATTTTTTTAATTACTACTTTGGTGCCAGTATGAGCTTCTTGGTTTGCCACCCCTCTTTTGTTAGATGTTCTCTACATGATTAAAAGAAGCTGTAAACTTTTTTTGCAAACATCCAAAATACATCACCTCTCATTACATCCCATGTGTGATCCTTCCAGTACAATCTGCTTTTCAGTCCAGTACAACAGCACCAAGACGTTGAATGTAGCAGCTGTAATTGTCTTCATGGCTACTTCAAGGAGTAGATGGGAGTCATGGTTACAGGAATGGGCTATGGCCATTCCTGACAAACCATATTGCAGCTCAGGTTAGAGAGAATGAATGAAATTGATAACATAAAATGATTAAAGGAAAAGTCATTAACAGATTTATGGTTGGATAAAAAGAGGGTTGGGAGAGAAGAATAAAGTCAAAGTGAAAAGCAATGATTGAAGAAGATGTTTAAAAGAATGGTTTAATTTTCAAGCAACTGACATAGCAGGATGATATAAAAGGGTGGGAAAAGACACTAAATTGATAAATTTAAGCCTGTCCAACATAAAACTCCAAATCTTAATGTAGCTCTGACAGGTATCTGTTCCACTTAGTGACTGCACGAGTATCTTTACTGTAGATTTCTGTAGCACACATACAGGAAGGAGTGACTAGAAAAAAATGTTATTCTGTTCTGCCAATTTTTGCCTGTTTGCAGCGATTCTGCTGGCTTGCACAGTCCTTGCTATCCTCTGTGAGTTTCACCAACAAGCTGTTCATCACCCACAGGACTCCTGCTGTAGGATTTCTTTTTTCTTTTGCATATTAAAAAACTGCCACACATAGGAAATAAGAAGAGAATAAAAAGTGTCATTATGTAACAGTGAGCAGCACTGTATCCAGATTGTTACTGAAATTTCTCACCTTGCCCATCATGTTCAGACTAATGGTAATGAAATCTTTTTTTTTTTTTTTTTGGGGGGGGGGGGGTGCAGTATGTATTAGTATGCCACATATACAGCATCCACTGTTAGTACAATACAGGGGGAGGGAGGATATGTTGCTTGGTGCACAGTCAATTGAATGCAGATTTCTGTTTTTGTGCAGCTGCTCTAAGCCTTTTTTGTGTATGTGAATGAGAATCGCCCACAATTTTTCCCTATAGATTGCCTGGTGTATCACTTTGGGTTCTGCAGATAAAAGCTTTTGTCAAACAGCATATATAATCATATAACTAATCCATTGGAGATATGGCAGGATTGCAGGCTTCCTTTTTATGTCCAATACTCAGACAGAGGCAAAAGGTTCTATTGAAGAGAAAGTTTATTTCTCTCTGCTTAGTCTGCAGGAAAGGTGAGAAAAAAGGAGCAGGACAGGGCAAAGAAAAAAAAAAAAAGAAGAATGATTATGTGAGGCTGATGCGTGTGATTTAGACCAATACCTCTTTTACGACTTTGAGTCAGTTGCATGGCCCCCTGCTGGAGATCCCTTACACCCCCCGCTTCCCTCTTCCCTGCCTCTTCGATTTCTTCAGACCTCTTTTCGTTCACTCCATATATCAGCACTTCATCACACTGCTTTCACTTTGCAGGGAATCACTCAAGCCAACCACTCACCTCCCCACCTTCCCTTTGTTTATTTGTAGCTTCCAAATCTTTTTCACTATTTCCACTTTGCCTTCTGAATCCGTCGCTCTTCTTGTCTGTTAATCATCATCAATCTAATGGATCACATGGTTTCTTTGTTTCCACCTTCTCTATGTATTACAAGAAATTATTTTTTTTCCCCATCGTTTCCTTCTGATGTCTGACTCGCTTCACTTTAGACCCAGTGTTCTCCTCCCACTCGTCTGAAGCTGTTATTCTCAAGTAAACCTGTACCCTCTTCCCTATCTCCACACTAGAGCTACTATTCCAAAATTAACATGTGATCTTGAAGTTTGAAACCATGACAAATTGTTCTCGAGATTTGTTTTCACGGTGATTGGTGGTCTGCATGCAGAAACAACTCCAGTTTTATTTAAACAACATTAACAGTGATTGCGGGTTTTATTTTCTGTCCCTTGCTACTGTTAACGAGCTAGTATTTTAAGAAATTAAAAGAGAGGTTTTTTAATTTATAAGGCCAAAGTTGTTGTGTGCTCCAGCGACTACCAGGAATTAAGGATTCAGATAATGGACTTTTTTTGTGTGTAGTCTCCAGAAATCTTGTTAAGATTAAATTGCTGAAATGGTATTTGGTTAGTATTCTCTCTAACTAGTTCAGGATTCATCCATGAATCTTTCCTTCTTAGCTCAATTTAAGCTGTGCAAACATTGTGCACAGCAATCATGACATGGTTCAAAAGCTAAAACAAAAGTGCTGATTTACGATTACACTGAATTCTATTGTCATATTACAGCCTGCCTCTAGATTGTAAGAGGGTCTGATAAAAATGACAAAATATGCCCAAAAAAATCAGGGGGTTACAAATGCACTTTTCCCCCTCTTCTATGTCAACATACATATACATATTTTGAAATGTAATAGATTTGCAAACACACAGACAAGTGTGCAGTAACTGTGTTTCTTTGGATGAGGAAATAAACCCACAATAAAACCTAAGATATATTTCTGGTTCTTTGCATGGTTAGTTATATGTTATAAAAGCATCTGCAGCAACATGAATGTAGGGAGAAAGCTTTCTCCACATACCACACCTGTGTGGCCAGGTATACTTTGCATCTTGTCCTCCCATTTTTTTTTCTTGTCTTCTTGCCAGCGTGTTTGTTCTCTTTATACTGCTCTAATAAATATATAATTAAAAGATGGTTGAGTCCTAGTGGTTTGAACTCCAGTAGTGTTAAACCTGCCCTCAGCTAGCTACAGCTGCTTCACCAGAGGTGATTACTGAACAAATAAGTGTGGAGCAGAATGCTGAACTGAATTTGGCTTCTTTGTGGAATGATCATGCATTCTTCACTATGTTATTCATACCTGACCTATTTCTGGCAAAATCATGCAAAGTATGATTGCCTGGTTGAGCTGGATTTTCTTATTCTCTCTTCTCCCAGTACTTCCCGTTCCATGCAGCATTTCAGGGAGAGACAGAAATATTTAACATTTTCTGATGCTTTCTCTGATTGAAAAGTGGTTAGGCGTGATGGAGATTTAACTCCAGAAAGATCCACCTTACAGTTTTTGTTCATTCCTTCATGTACTGATCAATACTTTGATCATATATTCATACATGATCATATAGTTCCTGTAATGGATTTTGGCAGCCTCACATGCTGTTTCAGTTGAGCAATTTGTATAAAGAAACAATTAACACTTGACAATACAATTAACTCTTATCTTAAACCCCCTCAATACCATCTCCTAATTTTCCTTCAGCCTCTTGCGAAAAAGTTCTCCAGTTCTTTGTGGATAAGGTTACCATGATCCGAACAAACATCTTGGCTCCAACTATTGATCCGTCTATCTCTGTTGAATGCCCTGCTGTTTTTAGTCAATTTGAACCAGTGTCTCTCCCTTTCCTTGAGAAAATAATTTCTAATCTAAAACCCTCAGCCTGTCCCACCGATATCATCCCAACTCGCTTATTCAAGGGAGTTTGGGACACCATCAGGCCTAATATACAGTCTATTATTTACAGTAGTCTTGTTTCTAGTGTTGTTCCCTTACACTTTAAGCAAGCAGTGGTGCAGTCTTTGATTAAAAAACAAATCTTGATACCTCAGTCCTTTCTAATTTCGCCCAATCTCTAATTAGCCTTTCCTAATCTTAATCCAGAGCGTGTCCTGCTGTAAAACGCTTGTATTATCTCAGTAAGGTGGTGTTAATGATCAGGTGTGTGGGAAGTAGGTGAAACGCTAATGTTAATATTATTAATAATATTATTATTTTGTGTAAGTGTGTATAATGACTAATTCAAGGGAACTGAAGAAAAAGCATTTACATTTTACACCCTTTATATTTAGTTGACTAAACCGACTGTAGATTTAGCTGACTATATTCTTACGATAATTTCTTCAACTAAAACTAGACTAAAACTAAAACTATTCAGATGACTAAATTATGACTACAACTAAATTACATTTTCATCAGAACACTATGACTAAAACTAAATCAAAATTTGCTGTCAAAATTAACAATGCTACCAACTCTTGGGATCCCATTATTTTAGTGCTTCTTGATCTCACAGTTGCTTTGACAATGTTGACCACAGTATTCTCATTTCTCAACTTGAGCACTGTGTGGTGTATAAGGCATAGCTTTGAAGTCGTTCAAGTCATACCTGTCAGAGAGAAGTTTTAGAGTCAGTTTTGGAGACTCAACTTCTTCCTCTGCCCCGCATTTATGTGGAGTTCCACAGGGCTCTCTTTTGGGGACGATTCTTTTATCTTTATATTTACTTCCATTTGGATCAATTTTGAAAAGATATGGTATCTCCGGTCACTTCTATGGTGACGATTCCCAAATCTATCTGCCCCTGAAAGGAAATGATGGCAGCTCACTGAAAGTGTTATATGAATGTCTTAATGCCATTAAAGCCTGGATGGCTTTAAACTTTTTACATTTTAACGAAAGCAAGACTGAGGTCATGATACTTAGACCCAGTAGTTCGAGCAGTACTGCAAAATTGGACCTGGGCCCACTAGATCCTTATGTCAGGCCCATGGTAAATAACCTTGATGTGAAAATAGACTGTGATCTAATGCTGGGGAAACAGATAACCTCTGTGGTGAGATCAGGCCTTTTTATCTTTTAATAATTTTGAAAGAGTTATACACACTTCTACTCAGCTTGACTACTGTAATGCCCTGTACGTTGGTATAAACCAGTCCTCTCTTTCACACCTTCAACTGGTCCGGAGTGCAGCCACTCACCTCCTAAAACTGAGCATATCTCCCCTGTGCTAGCCTCCAATCACTGGATTGATTTTAAGATTTTATTGTATGTTTTTAAATATCTTAATGGGCATGCCCCATCATATCTCACTGAACTCCTAACACCATACGTTCTCTTTAGGTCACCTCTAGGTCACCTTCAAATCGGAGTGAGAGCTATTTTTTGGGCTGTTATATTATTTGATAATTTTGTGATTTCTTAGATATATTTTTGATGTGTGCTTGTGTGCGTGTTTGGTGTACTCATTTTATTTTATTTTCCCTATGTACAGCACTGTGGTCAACCCAAGTGTTTTAAATGTGGTTTATAAATAAATTTGGATTGGACTGGATTGGATATGGCACCATGACGAACACTCCATTGGTACTGATCTTCTGTAGCTGCTACTTCTTCAGGGTTGGTTACATTTGCACACATTCAAACGCAGGATCAACCCACAGCAGTCTTCTGTGGGCAGCTGAGCTATTCCACTAGAACTGCTGAGGGTTAAGTGCCTTACTCTAGGGCATCACTGTGGCAGAGGAGGGAGCATATTTCATTCAATTTCCCCTCCTAAGACTTTCCCCCCTTAGGTTTAAAGCTTTGATTTAGAAACCTTTATGCTGCAAGGGTTCTTGATGTAAAATTGATTTCACAAGTTTTGGATAACGAGACATATTTCAATAATCAATGCAGCTTCAAAATTTGTAAGTAATGGCAGTAATGGAGAAATGTAGAGCCCCCTTTAAATGTGATCCTAATCAAGAGATTAAGAAGAATAAATTATGAATCAGAACTGTAAAGCATTGTTATTCACTAACAACGGAATTTGAGACTGTCCTTCATATTGGTTTAACATTTATTTCTTTAACTGTATCATTATACTGTAGATCTATTTGACATAAACCCTTATTGTGCCAATCCTGGTGTCAGCATGATGTATGCCCGTGTCCTATCACAAGGGAGTTGTGGTGGTTGTGGTGAGGGAGTGAGGGTTGGGGACTATGATTTATGTGCTTAATAATGAAAGTAAACCAGTGGTATAATAAGAAACATTACAGGTGAACCCCCCCCCTCAGTGGGGATTTCTGTTAGGAACCACTGAATCACTGAACCAAGGGCTTCTGCAGCTTTAGGAGATACTGCTGAGCTCCAGTTCTCTGCAGCAAAGGCCCTGATGAGTAATGAGGTTTGAAATCGTGATGAAACAAAACCAAGTCTGGTGCCGCTTCTTGTAAAAAATTTAAATGTCTTCATCCTGCTAGCAGTTTTTTAAAAGGGTACACTGCTGTTTCAAAGTTAAACCGTTTCCCGAAACTCACTGGTTATAATGTCGCAATATTAAAGACTTTTTTTTTCATAAAGTAAAGAAGAATAAAGAGGTACTCTGTCACCATGACTCCATTACTTAACCATTTACTTTCTGTAACTGTTGTTTTGTCTGTTTCTACGAGCAAGTGGCCACAATTTCATATTTATTTACTTATATTTTTACATTTTTGACTTTGCTTTGAGGTCAAGGCCTGGAATAATTTTTTGGGCAAATGTAACAATGTGCTGAATATTTTTTGGGCCAAGATATCAGGACATCTTGTGAAAGAGTAAGGTTGAGTAAGGTTTGAATACTTAAAAGATGACTGGGGATTTATGATGATTCAAGCTTTTCATGATTATGGAAAAAACAAAGAAATAGACAATTAAAATGATAGAATTAATCTGAATATGCTATCTCACTGTAATTTCATCAATTATTTCAATTTCAGCCTACTTGCCTAATTTGTAAGTTTGCAAGTTTAAGGACATTTCAGGAAAAGTTAGCGAGAGACAAGTGCACTCGACACACACTGCAATCCCACAGCTATCAACACTATCTCCCTGTCCTTCAGACAATCTAAGGCAGCTTTATAAAACTTTTAAAAGCCATAATTTCTTTGAAGTGGAAACTTGTTCTGTCGATGGCTTTGTATAATCCCACAGTTCACTTGCTTGCTGTACTGTGAAAAGGACGGTTTTTCCCGGAGATAGGGAGTGCCTCCATCCATACAAAGAGCTTAACAACAACATCTCAGTACTCCCTTTCTCTCCTTCTAACTCACCACCACAAGCACACAAGCAAATGCACTAAAATACACATTTAATAAAATATATTCCTTTTTCCCAGGCTTGTCTTCTGTTTTGTCCACTCTGACCAATTTTTGCTTCTCCCACATGGTATCACTTGGTCAACCTGATCTTATAAAACATTCAGGGACTGTTTACATGCACCAAATCACACCACATGCATTATGCAGGGAACCTAGTGGTGTAGCTCTCCAATCCCCTTCCTTTCTGCTCTTTGGACTGCACTTATCCTCCCTTTCTTTCCTAGAACACACAGTTTTTCCTGCATACAGGATATTTTTTGCCAGATTTTTGCCAATGAATATTAGACATATAATCAAATTATATCTCTAAACCAGTTGTGTTTAGGGGTTTTCATCAACTCAAGTATATTAGGGCATTTGGTTTATCATATGTTCAGAAATAATAGGAAGCAAAAACTCATTGCCTACTTTACACTGACCAGTCCTGCTTATTTCTGCACCTACAACACAAAGGCCCATTCTGAGTCAGGAAACCCCCTGATCCTCATAGCTTCACATCCTTTTGGCCTTTTCCCACTTTTGGAATTTGAATTGATACAGGTAAAGTCTTGAAAACTTGATCTGTACCAACCATTCCCCACCAACTGCCTTCTGTGTTCACATATTTGCTTCTTCCCTTAATTTAATTGTGCTTCCAGTGGTCACAAATCATTTAATGTTCTAGCTTCCTCTCTATATTCAGCTAGAGGTGAAAAGTTTGATAATGCTGCATCAGGAAGAGCTGCCAGCACGAGCTCAAACACGCTCTGAGCTTGATCTGCAATTCAGTTTTTTTTCTTTTTCCTCACTTTCTTGATCTCCCTCTCAAAGCCTAAATCTTTTTCTTATCTCTTTTCTGTTTATTGCTCTCACTTTTTCTGTGTGTCTATGTCAGCAAGTACTTTACTCAAATATTGCTATCTGGTTTTTCAGCTTCATGACTTGATCTGATCTTCATTTGTTCATCTTTATCTCTACTAAACTATTGCCCTGTGTATACAGCACAATGTGAGATAGACTATACTGCCAAAAGTATTCACTCTCCCATCCAAATCATTGAATTCAGGTGTTCATCTCGCTTTTATGGCCACAAAGGTATAGGCTAAGGTGCATATTGTGAAGATCAATCACTACAGACTTCTAAACTTCATGTGGCCTTCAGATTAGCTCAAGAACAGTGCATAGAGACCTTGATGGAATGGGTTTCCATGGCTGAGCAGCTGCATCCAACCCTTACATTAGCAAGTGAAATGCAAAGCGTTGGATGCAGTGATATAAAGCATGCTCCCACTGGATTCTAAAGCAGTGGAGACGTGTTCTCTGGAGTGACAAATTGTGCTTCTCCATCTGGCAATCCAATCGAAGAATCTGTGTTTGGTGGTTGCCCGGAGAACGGTACTTGTCAACTGCACTGTGCTAAATTTAAAGTTTGGTGGAGGGAGGATTATGCTGTGGGGTTGTTTTTCAAGAGATGGACTTGGCCCCTTAATTACAGCGAAAAGAACTATTATTTTAGATATTTTGGACAATTTCATCCTCCCAAATTTTTGGGGATGGCCCCTTCTTGTTCCAACATGAGTCCTGACCTCAAACCAATAGAACAGCTTTGCGATGAATTAGAGCAGAGACTACAAGCCAGGTGTTCTCATTTAATGTTGTAATGTTTAGTTCAGTGAGTGACATTAGAAGGGTAAGAAATTTGAAAACGCTCATGTTTTAATAGGTGTTTCTTCTTTTCTACTGTTTCTATTATAATGTGAAGCTACATTAGAAACTGAACAAGAGGGTAAATCTGGCATTCATGTTGCCCTTTACCATTTGCCTTCCATTCATTCAGTCACATTCACAACAATACTAGCCAACTCCAATGCAAGGGAGCTTAACCAACAGGAAACATTTTGGGGTTATTTTGCTGAGACAATGTGGACAGGAACATGATTGGACTAATGGCGAAAAGAAAGTCCTCAACACCAAAAGAGCTCTTTTGGTGTTCTTCTTCTTCTGAAGAAGGGCAGCTGTGCCCGAAACGTCACTTTTTCTATTCACTTTTTGTATTAAAATTTCATCCAGGAGCTCTTTTGGTGCGCACGCTCTCTTTTCACCATTGTTATATTTTTGTTCCTGCACCCTTTTTGACTTTTTACGGATGTGCTTGTTCTTATTACTTGGAAAATGATTGGACCAAACCATCAATAATCCATTCAATGGACACATTTGTGGATACTTTTAAATTTCTATATAACATTTGTAAAATTTGAAATCCAATGGGTCTCTTTCTGGATAGAAAGTCATGCCACAACAAAACAGTCAAAGTGACAGATGAAAATGATTCTGTCAGATGCAGACTTGGAGTATTGGATAGCCTTAGAAATTATCCTGGTAGGACCTTGAGACAGTTAACCTCTTTAGGTTAGTTCATATACATCACCCCTTTTTATGGAGTTTATTTCAATGCAATACCAAAATGGACAGGCTTAAAAGAATCAAAAGAACTGCTGGGCCAAAATTCATGTACGGTGCCTTGCGAAAGTATTCGCCCCCCTTGAACTTTTCAACCTTTTGCCACATTTCAGGCTTCAAACATAAAGATATAAAACTTTAATTTTTTGTGAAGAATCAACAACAAGTGGGACACAATCGTGAAGTGGAATGAAATTTATTGGATGTGTCAAACTTTTTTAACAAATAAAAAACTGAAAAGTGGGGCGTGCAATATTATTCGGCCCCCTTGCGTTAATACTTTGTAGGGCCACCTTTTGCATGAAGCCAAATCTACAATGGAATGGTTCACAAATAAACGTATCCAGGTGTTGGAATGGCCAAGTCAAAGTCCAGACCTGAATCCAATCGAGAATCTGTGGAAAGAGCTGAAGACTGCTGTTCACAAATGCTCTCCATCCAACCTCACTGAGCTCGAGCTGTTTTGCAAGGAAGAATGGGCAAGAATTTCAGTCTCTCGTTGTGCAAAACTGATAGAGACATACCCCAAGCGACTTGCAGCTGTAATTGCAGCAAAAGGTGGCCCTACAAAGTATTAACGCAAGGGGGCCGAATAATATTGCACGCCCCACTTTTCAGTTTTTTATTTGTTAAAAAAGTTTGACACATCCAATAAATTTCATTCCACTTCACGATTGTGTCCCACTTGTTGTTGATTCTTCACAAAAAATTAAAGTTTTATATCTTTATGTTTGAAGCCTGAAATGTGGCAAAAGGTTGAAAAGTTCAAGGGGGCCGAATACTTTCGCAAGGCACTGTATGAGGCTTCATCCAAAAAGTAACATCAACTGGGTTCTTAAAATTTTTACCTGTGGCTTTGACAAGATACTGAGGGATGATAGGGATGATTGGGACATTAAGTCAGAGTGGACTATGTTCCACACCTCCATTGCTAAAGCAGCCATATGTCATTATGGCCATAAGGTGGTTGGTGCCTATCATGACAGTAAACCATGAACCAGACAGAGTACAATGGAGGTGCAGGAAGTTGTCAAGCCGAGGAAGAAGTCCTACTGAGCTTAGCGGCAGCTGATAGGTACTGGTAGGCCAAGCAGAGTGTGTCTCAGGAGAAAGCGGCTTCCAGCTCACACTGTCTATAGTGGGGATGGAATGCTGCTGACGTCAGATGAGGATAAAGTAAGGCAGTGGAAGTGATACTTCAAGGATCTCTCCAATCCTACTGAGATGACTTCTGTAGTAAAAGCAGAGATTGGGGTAAATGGGATGACTTGGCCATTACTGGGGGGCGAGGTCACAGAGGTAGTTAAATAAGTCCTTAGTGGCAGGAGTCCTGGGGTGGTTTGCCTGAGTTCCTCAAGGTTTTGAATGTTATGGGACTATCTTGGTTGGCATAACTCTGCAACATTGCTCAGACTCAGATTTGATTTATGAAAACAGAACACACAAATACAAGATTATAAAACAAAACTTATTTTTTTCCTTTTTTTAAACCAATGATAGTCTTAACAAAAATGATACAGGATGGATGACAGCACTGGTAATTGTGCTCCCCACTGCAGCAGCTTTAATTTGTTCCTTGCTTTCAATGAGAAAAACTTCTCATGAAAAATCTAACTGCAGCAATCATTACACTGGCCTCAACTGACCCAGAAAGAAGAAAGGAGAAAGACAGACCAAGAGTTGACTCATTAGATATTTTCCATCTATCTGATGCTGGATTATGGACATCTCTAATGTTACACACAATTGAGATCAGTAATTTCCATGCATGGACATACAAATCTGCATAGACACACTTCATATACACATTCTCACTTTATCCTTGGTGTAGAACACATTACACAAATCTCTCAATGGGGAGTCCAAATAGGCTAACACATATGCACATGCACTCATGCACAAACACATGTACATGTAGGCACAGCCCTAGATATCAGATTGGGTCATGGGAGCCCCAGATAAACGCAAATTGCTAATCAGGCCAACCAAAATAGAGCTCATCATCTTTAGGTTGAAATGAGGCTGAGACGAAGGTTATCTTTGGCTGTCCACTGGGCAATCACAGAAAAAATATCCATTCACACTAGAGAAGCACCGGCAGTGTCAGTTCAATACATCTGTATTGTGGCAAGTAATTACATGATCTGTATCAAACTGACAATTTTGCTATGGCCTTCAGGTAGTAAACATGTACAAAAAGCAAAAATAACAAACTTACTAAATAAATAAATAAACTAAGGCAGTAGCCTAAAAACATAGATGGGAAAAAACTGATTGCCTAGCATGAAGGTTTGCAGTTGCATAAGAGAATAGTCAGGTCCAAGAAAGAAAAAAAAAGTAAATTTTTGTCCAATGAAGGTACTATGAGAAATGACTAGAATAAAAAGAAAAAGTAAATATCAAGATTTAAACAGTTCTGAACAGTAACTATAGTGAGATTTGACACTAGTTGTTGTATGGCACGTGACATCTAAACCCATCTAGACCAGCTAGGGAACAGAAGACATCTCTTTTACCACAAAAATGTAAAAATCAATGTCAAGTGCTGCCAAAGCAACAGGTGGCAATATAACCCTAACTGTGAAGAAATGTTGGCCAATCAGTAACACAAACAATGACAAAGTGCACAGTCTGACTCAAAAAAAGAAGATAAAGGCACACATCTTTGATGTTTCAGGACAAAACCTCAGTTTTCCTTAGCTACATGTAAATGCAGAGTTTCTAAAATTCGTGTTGACAGGGCCTATTTCCTGCAACAAAAATAGTAATTTAATTTACTATTGTGCACTGTATTTTAGTAATCATTTTTATCACTCATATTTTTTTATTATTTTATTATTTATTGTCTGAGGCACCTAAAAAGGAATGCATTTTAAATTTCGTTGTGCAACTTCTGTGTACAATGACAATAAAGATTCTGATTCTGATTCTGATATATCAGGAATACTGGCATATAGTACCAGTCAAAAGTTTGGACTCACTCCACTCACTCATTCATATGCATGGTACTGTATGTATGAAAAGGCTGTTTACAAATCCTTGCAAGGTGTTAAACTGCATTCTTTCAGGCAACTGTATTCCTGCTAAACTGCATATCTGCAGCTAAAAAGCTCTACTTCAGCTATTTAGAAACAATCCACAAAAGGACAGGAATGTCACTTCTATAACCACTAGGCAATATATCACAATTGTTCAATTATATACAACAGAGAAAATGATTTTCTCTGATCTGGGGCAGACAATCAGAAAAAGGTCAGGATGGTTGACAAACAAGCAGAAGACAGTTCACAACTCCAGCAAAGTGCAGTTGTGTTTGTGTGATTTTGAATAGCAGATGAGTACATTACTAGAGATGTGTTGTGTTTGCAACATAAAATATACCCTAGTTTTGCATTTCTGCAGTAGGTAAGGATTTAATCCACCTGTGAAGACAAACCAGTCATGTTGTTCGATTTATAGCAGGACTGTACATCATCTTCTGTGCGCTACAAGGCAAAATGACAAATATAAATGAATAACAGGAGGCTGGTGGAAAGGAATGGTGATACAGATGGAAGGAGCAAGAAAACAGGAAGAAAAGACAAGCATAGAGAGAAAGAAGGAATAAGATGTACAAAATGATAGGGAGTTCAGGGGTGAGGAGCCAAAACAGAACTGCCAACACTCTCGAGAACACCTGTGGGACTTGCTACACAACCTCCTGTGTCAAATAACATGTGTTCAAGGCTCTTAAGCTCTTTGCTGCTTTCACACTCTGGCTTTCCTCCCGTTCAATCCTTTTCCTTCTCTCACCCATCCCCCTCCACCCTCTAGACAATTTTTTCCCCCATTCTCACGCAAACAGTGATTGGTCCATTAGGATTATTGATCAAAATAATCAGAGAGCAAACGGAAGAACAACCAAAAAGAACGAGAGAAAGAATTGGAGATTGCTACAAAAGACTTCTAATCTCTCAGAGATGTACAGACCACTGCCTTCCTTAGGTGGTGGTCAGAGTTGACCTGGTCCCAAACTTATGATGCAAAGTGCATTTTCAAACATCTCATGACATGCTACAAAGTCTATTTTAATTTTTTCCCCCCCTTTTTTTAATTTACTCTGTTTTAAGGTAACTTGATTCAAAGAGTAATCTGTTTTGGTAAATTCAATAAAGCAACGATTAGGTTTTGACCTTGCCATGAGATTTGATGCAATATTATTAAAGTGCAGTGCAGCTTATACACACCTATAGTAATTAAATTTTATGGAATATCCAGGAAATACTGAAGTCAACCCCCTCTGAGGCAAAGAAAAAGTCCACAGCATTCTGTGTATGCTCCATGTGTATCTGTACAAAGATGATGCACCAAGAGGGGTTACGGCAGACAATATATATCCCCGTTTGACTGAGCGATAAACCTTTCAACAGGCTGCCGTGAATAATCCATTCCATTAATGTTCCCTCCCTGAGCCAAACAATGAGCCCCCTCAAGTATGACCAATAGAACTTCATTACTTCTCATTGTGAGAGAGCCAGGCTTCCTATAACATTACAACAGCGTGACCTTGACATCTTGTTAGAGCTTACATTAAACTTTATGAGCGCCACCTTTGGTGTTTAAGAATGTCTAAGATATATATAGAGTCGGCCCATATGGATGTGGATGGAAAGAGGGGAAGGATGAGGGGGAAGTAATGTTATCACAGATGTATGGTTGGCTTAAACTGGAAAAGGGTGTCACTGTGTGAACAGAAATGGAAATCCCATTTGTTTTAATAGCTTACAAACCACAAAGAAGCTGTGAATTAAATACTGCTATAATACCCTGCCTGGCTTGTCCAAGATGATTGCTTTCATTACCAGCCACTGGCCAATATTTCTACTGCTATTAGCCATATTGTACTTTGCAGCTGAATGTAAAGGTGTTAAGTTGTTCAGATACATAAAAATTACTGATACAAGAGCTGATGATTACATGAAGCTTTCTGGTACAAAGTTATAATCCCTGTGTTGTTGCTCTATAAATTTACTTGACTTTTGTTTTACAGATTAATACTACAGTACATCCACTGTAAACACTCTTAATGCGGTGTTATAATTATGCCTCAGTTATTGTCATGTTTAACTGCTGCTCGTTTCTAAACCATCAGTCTTATGCCATATTGCATGACATAAAATGAACACCGGCCTGTACAGTATTATTCACTTTGCCTGTCCCACTTGTTCACAGCAATTACAATGAAATGTTGGCTTGTGATTAGGGATTTACACCAGGCAAATTAAAATGCCAGCACTACAAACCAGTAAGAAGACTTTGCTATCGTTAAGTTGGCAGGCAGAGGTGTATTAAATTTACATCACAACGGACAGGGGTTTATGAATATTAGATTTACGTTTATACCCACAAAGAGTGGGAAACCTGATTGCACTTTTGCAACTTCTGTGGATTAAAACTGAAAAACTATCTGTGGAAATGAAGGCGAGCAGAGTTGCAGTTTGTGTATAATTAAAATCTGTGAACAGATACAATACCTGAACCACAAAAGATCACAAAGGAAATATAGGCTGATATTCAACACATTTCCAGTAAGTCAGTTCATACTTTTATGACTCCAAAGACAACACTTGCAGAGCTTCAGTGTTTGAAGAAAAACAATATTTAAGTCTCTGAGATCTCATCATCTCAAGACACTGTGATTAAAACCCGCGGAGCTGTTTGCTGACACAAAAAGAGACCAAATGTCAGGAAAAGAAATAATGTCATTATACATACAGAGTCGCAGCATTTCTTTTCAGGGGTATTATGAGCTGAATTTTATCAGTCATCAATATAAAAATCTAATATTTTCTGGTTTCTGTTAACACAACATATAATAAGTAGGAAAGAAAACTGTACAATTTGATGTTTACCATTAATTTTGATGTGGCAAATCTTGTTTTGTTTTGTTTTTTTGTTTTGTTTTGTTTTACAAAGCTGGTATATTGTGCAGATTTGCTTTATTTGCAAGAATGGAATGCAGGCGCCTGCATGTACGTGCTTCATAGAAAAAAAAGCACACATTAGTATCACAGTGGTAGCACCATCTTCTTTGTCAGTCAGAAGTAAGCGTGACTTTTGTTCCCTGTGGGTCCTCAAGTTTTTGCTCATTACACATGGAAGCTTGCATTCCTGTACTTGCCTTTTAGTAGGACAATGCATGGATAACAATACAAGCACTCCATCAGAAAACATGCACGCAAGCATGCATGTACTGACTCTGCTCTAGATGGCAGCTAATTCTCAAAAAGCCCAAAAGTCTTACTGAATTAGATCAGTTATTTGGATTTGTTGAAAGCTCCAGCAGCAAAAGTGCACAATGTGCTAGAGCATTATCAATATTAAAATTGAATGTGGAGACGGAGGGATTTTTTGGGTATTGAGATAAATAAATTTCAGAGGAGAGAGAAAAGAGGCCGGCTCTTGTCTTAGTATTTCAATTTCACTCACTTATGTTTAGACTCCCTAGCTGTGTAATCTGGGACTTGAACAGTCAGATGGGAGATCCTCCACTGTTGAAGCTCTGTCACATCCATTTGAAAAGAAAATTTGATGAATTGCTTTATAACTCTCTTAAATGACTTGTTAATGCAAAACCCTTAATGCTTTTGATTGGTTACTTTGGTGATGACTGTTTTCTTCATTCGACAAAACAATTCTCCCTTTGACTGAACAGAAATGAGGTTTTTGCCTTCAATAATAAGTTTCAAACTGTCAGTTAAACCAGTGTTGCTATTTGCTTTGTTTTGTTCCAAAGTAAGTTTTAGTCTATAAATACCCATGCTTCCTAAATACATAAAGGTAATGAATTATGATTCACAGAGATTCTTGTTAATATGTGTTTCACTCTTCACTCACACTTGCACAGTCCACAAAGGAAAGGAAAAAAATGACTGAATGCCCTCATGAGCACCAATTTCTGGGTCTTCCCCTTAATAAGCCTTACCCAGCACTGAATATTCTGGCATCTCAGTTGAACACTGAACTTGGCAGGAGTGGATCTTTAGCGTATTTGCATTATTTCTGTTTTGTATGAGAGTCTTTATTGTGTATGGTTTTCTCTGCTTCACTGTGTGTGAGACATATAATAGGCCTGGAGCAGAGAAGAATATAATAACAAGGTATGCAATAGTAATTTCTCAAAAAGCGTTAATCTGTCTAAGACCAAATATGGTCAGAGGTTGACAGAAAACATATGAAAGTCAGAGCTTTATTAAATCCACCCAAACAAAATCTGGCTACAAAAGTGAGGATAGAAGCTGTGGTGCTGATGGCAGGTAACCTAGTCCTGGTCAGAGAACTAGCAGCTCTCCTTCTACTAACATTACAGCTGCAATCTCTGAAAGAACAGGCAGCAGGCTGCCACAGTCCCTCCACAATGGTCACCCTTGAAATGCATGTATATTGACTGGATGTTCAGTGCATTCCCTTTTTAAGACTTGCACAGAACATTGTTAGTGGATTTAGTGGATTTGTAGTAGACATTACCTCCTTTAAAGAAACATTTTCCTTTGAAAAGGATATTTTGAAAATGGTAAGGCAACTAGAATTGTATTTACTGATATTGTTCTTTTACTGTTCTATTTTCTATTATTGTTCTATGGTATTATTGCTTTATCGATCTTTTACTGTATCCTAAATTGTATTTTGATGCTTTGGCAACATTGTTTTCCAAAACTGTCATGCCAGTAAAGCACCCTTTGAAGCTGAATTTGACACATATCCTCCTCTACACAGAATGTTCTGCCAAGCCAACCATTCTCCATGTTCAGCATAGTGTTGCTATTACAGTTTCAGTCAACTTGATATTTCCTAGATCAAGTTCTTTTGACAAGTCATCCTGATTAAGGTGATTTTTTTTCTTTTTTTTTGTATTGTTTCAGATCCCCCAACCATCTTGAATACAGTGGCTGAGATAGACATCGCCAGTCCACCTGTTTGCATTTTATATGTGACTGGCCATATACGTTTTATGCCTTACAAGTTACAAATAGCGTTTTCAAACTATATATGGTCATTATTTTTCCTCCTCCTCCACTACTGCTCTCTCTCTTGCCTAATTTCCACCTCAACATCAGTCTCCTGAACGGAAATATGGGCTCTAACACATGAAAACATACACAAACATACTTATTTAGTCCCAATATTGTCACAATTACTTACTATCAGCAGATTAGACATGCGACCCTTCCATCTCCGAACAGCTGCCAGTGAGCTAGCTAAACAAAAACAGCTGGTTATAAGCTAACATTATGCCAGCTAATGTTAGGCTCAAGGGTCCTAAAAATCACACTTAACCTCTAATAAACAGTTTGACTCTCACATCATATGAGAGTTTATTTGCTAAGTGTCTGAGCCCAACAATGTTAGATTCACTTTAAGCAAAGTTTCACTACCACTGGCTAACAGCAGCTAACAGTGGAACAAGCAGCAGCTCTTACCAACAGAAAAGTTCAGGATATCTTCAACAACTCACCTCAGTATCTTAGCCTACACTCACTGCAGATGAACAACAGCCAGAGTTGTTTGTTCTACAGGGGCCACCACAGGTAGGATTATGCACTTGAATTGGGAGGGCTAAAAAACAGAATTCAGTTGACTGCAATCTACTGCAATCTAGTGGTGAGATTTTACACATGTACCTTTAATTATATACCTAATTCTATATGAGGCATAACAACTGTAGAACACTTTCTCTTGATTGAACTAATTTTGAAATCTTTGCCTAAAAATAGTAGAATATGACATTATCAAAGAATAACATGTAATCTATTCTATATCTAGAGCATTATATTTTGGGGGATCATTATTAATAAAATAAAGCGAATAAAATAAAAGGATCAATCCATAATCAAAAATAACATCATAATTACAGTCAAGACTCTTAGATGAATTGCTGACTGTTCTCAGCTAAATGTAAAATCCATGTAAGCTCTGAGAGGAAATGAATCAAGTTCAAAGAAGACTGTGTCCATTTCTCATTATTAAAATTAAAAAAAACATTATATTTTGGTCTTTTTAGAGCCTCCAAGGCCATTTACATTTAAACTAAAACATTAGGTTTTACTGTTGCTCATGAAAAATGCTCCTGATATTATTTTGACCTTTAACATCAGAACAAAACTAATAACAGAAAATTTAGACAAAAAGAAAAAACATTAATATATCATCCTTTGCCTTGATTGACTCCACCACACACACAGTGTTGCATGTTAAACATTACATGCCACATAACTCCCTGCATAAAAAAATAACCAAACACCACAATCAATTTAATCTTGTACCTGTTTTACGCCAGTAATTGACAATCCCAACCTTTCTAAAAGGTCTCAATCCTCGGTGGACCAGGAAAAAAGAGGCTTTCAAGGAATGTATTCATATAAATTTACAAATGCCACAGTAAACCACTTGGCTTTTTAACAGATTTATTGCATAATAATGACAAATTTAAATGCATTAAAAGTTCTCACTCTTTCAAACAGTTGCAACAGTACAATTTGGATTGTAAATTTGGGGGGCTAGATACCTTAATAGTTAGTGGAAGGAGAATAAGCCAGAACAGCTATAAAAGAAAATATCTGCTTCATAACACCTTTCTGCGCCTTATTAACATATTAAGGACTAAGTTGGAAAGGTTTGAGAACAGTCTTCAGCTTGATCTTGAAAATGGAGGGTAAAAAAACATATTGCTGCTATTAGTCTGGCCACAAGAACAATAGCAGTCCCAGTCAATCTGTCTTTGTTTGCTTTGAACAGTTTGTTTGTTGCTCTGAATAGAAGAGCGGGTAATGGCCAGATAAAGGGCCTCCCCCTCTGCACTCCATCGCCGTTTTGCTTTCACTTTGGAGTGGAAATGTTGCTGGGCAGCGGAACTCTTCTTTTTTCCCCTCAGTGGACATGTATGATTAAGCTGTTGCTGCAGTTGTTACTACAGCACCTCTACTGACAGCTTTGGCCAGAAGGATTACCTATCCCTTAACTGTACAGAAGAAGATCAGTAAAACGTCTTAGGTAAAGATGCACTGTTGCTGCCCTGCACAGGTAAGCCAGTTATTCTAACTATAAAACTGCAGTGGAGGATTACAAGATCAACAACAGCTCTTTTTTGAGTCCATTTTAATCCTGTTTGACACGTGTTTGCACTGGTGCAATAGGAGTCTTAACAAATTGAATTATTTTTTTTTAAACAGACCATTCTTTTTCTTTCTTTCCTGTCACCAGCAGCCAAAATAGCTTAACTCCTTTAGTAACATATAATATTTTTTTCCAACTACGACATTAATATTTATCAACACCAACCAGTCCAATCAGTGTCATTTTAACATAGGAGAAGTTATCATCGATTTTAACTTAAACCAAATCAGCTGACTTTAGCTTTATATATCTGTGATGTAAAAATATTTTGAATACTGTGTAATTGAAAAGGTTTTGATTTCAGTAATTGTGTGACAAACAATGTCCATTGCAGCCTAAGTTCGTATGATGCTGTATAATTACCGATTCAGTCTATTTTGCTCGTATGTTGCCACAGAATCCTGATGATTATAAAGCAGAGTTGATTTTAAAGTCTGTCAATGTTAATTTGATGCCTAATCAGTGAGTGAATAACACTGATTAAAATAACATGCAACATTGTTGGTGAATCAATATGACTTCAGAGTGCAAAATGGATGTTAAATCGAAGTGTTGGTGCATTTACACACATTTTGTGTTCTCAGTGATTATAGGTTAGCCTGCTATTTTTGCCTGGGGAACAGACAACCCACTTATTCAACTGTCAAGGCTGAAATGTGATCTTAATTAAAAGCAGCTGCAACTGTATACGAGGGTGGACAAAACATAGAAAGTTATAGATAGCTTCTCTTCTTATCTTTCAAAGAATATTCCTATTCATAAAGTCATGTTAGCCATCAGTCAAATTATAGCTCATTTAGAGAAATGTGCAAATGAAAGTGAATTCTCTTGCAGCAGAGGCAAGTAACAGAAGCTTAACTGATGTTAATAAGGTGAGGTGTCAAGCTACAGTAAATATCTGAGTGATTTGTGAACAATAAAGACAGGCATAATTACTATTCACTGTGTGGTGTGGAAGATTTTAATATGAATTATGATTTCAATATGAATTGGTGTGCCAATATGACAACTGAATTTTATAGAGAAGTATAAATTTGGCTTTACAACTTTTAAGAAGGTGCAGCTTTACACAGCTAATTTTGGTGACGTACAGCGTGCCTCCATCTGTGGGTTTGAAGCATTCAGAAAGGGCACAGTGACTCAGGATCTGTGCCAATGGAGTTTTATCCATGACCCAAAAATCTCACAGGGGCTTCTTATAAAAAGCAGAAACTGTTACAAAGAGACCTGTGGGCTGCAGCTGTGTGCTGCTTCAACATTCAAAACTCCTCCAGGCCTGACAATTTTATTCAGCAAAGCACATCCGCAGGAACAATACGCAGTTTTAAATGTCACTCAAATCAACATTTTTGAAAAATGGTCATAATATTGAGATCCATACGCACACATGGAAAACATACAGTCATGGTGAAAAGAAAGTACACTCTCTTCAAATTCTTCTAAGGTTTTATGGGTGAAGATATAATAAAAAAAATAACCTAAATACAACCTCAGATGAATTACAAAACATGACATATCACACTTTGTCATTATTTATTTGACAAAAACAAAGTCAAAATGCAGAAGCAGTGTGTGAAAAACTAAGTACCCCTTACTGATTCCATAAGAATTAAGAGGGTAAGTAGCAGCCAGGTGTTGCTAATCAAATGCACTTGATTAATTACTAACTAATGTTAAGACCTGTTTAGGAATATATGTTTTATTTGTATGTAAACCCTTGAATTGAAAGAGGTTGCACTTTCTTTTTACCGTGACAGTAGATGTGTGTGTGTGTGTGTGCCCAAAATACACAACAAGCGTATTTATAATCCATCAAAAGAAAAAAAAAAAAAAAGCATTGCATTACATTTTTTTGCCAGCAACATTTCCAACAGGTAGCCCACATGTGCTTAGAATAACACTCCATTTTTTAAATTAATATTTTGTGTCATATGCTACATGCAAACAGTTTATCTTGAGGCTTTCAAGATAAACTGTTTCATCCAAATGAAATCCTTATAAATGCTAGGGTGGTTGTTCCAAACGCCATGACTACTGATGCGGTGTTTCATCTCTGAACTGTTTCATTAATCTATTATTAATCTAATATGTTTATTTCCAACTCATTCCCTTTTGCAGACTCAGTGCTTTATTTGATTTTATTACACTGCTTTACTCAAAGAACATCCCAAAAGTTAACTTAATAAAAACCTGACTCTGATTTTGTATCTACCTTTGCATCATTACTGGGCTGAATCTGTCGTCCTTTATTATACCGAAGGGATAATTGGGTGGATTTGAGCTCCATCATTAGGTACTTTTATTAAATTTGGTTTAAAGAGTATTAACTTGTATCTTTTGCTCACAGCAGACCCCTTAACGGTTTGATATGACTGACACACACACACACACACACACACACACACAAAAATCAGGTCCAGCGAAATATAGTCTTAATAAAGTACTATCTCTATCAGACCAAAGAACGCATATCAGCCGTTATAATTTATATTGATAAGACCGCTTTTTTCTTCATCTTTATATCCTCTAGGATCACTATAGTGATGCCACCACACTTTATCAACACAATGAACTTATCTCTTCATTCTACTCTATGCCCAGCCATGTTCTTTCCGATCCCTCCAGTCCATTTTATTCTATTTTCTGTATGAGTTTCTTTTTGAATTTTATCGTCTTCTTTTGTTTACTAATGTCTTTATCTCTCTATCCTTTTTTCCACCATCCCAATCCCTTTCAGAATATTCTTCATCTATTTTGTATCTTGTAATTCCATCTGTTTCTTTCAGACTGATTCACTTGTCATTCTCTGATCCTTGTTGTCAGCTGCTTATCTTTAGCTCATCTAAACTCTATCCTCCACTTTTATCTGCATCAGAAGCAACCATACTAGCATGGTTCTTATTCTTAGTATACATCTTGTTTATGTCTCTGTTTTCTCTCTAATTTTTAAATTCTATATTGCTAATTTTTATTTTCTTTTGTGTTCTTAATTTAAGTCTACCTAATAATTGTCTGTTTCAAAAATTATGTGAATTGTATTATATTTAAGCTCTGTCTCTTTTAGTTTGCAATAATTTTGGCTCTGCATACCTTTGAATGATAATATTTCTCTTCTCTGAATTTTTCCCACTCAGCCTGAATCATTTTTGTCAAGTTATTTGTCACTTTTCATCAAATAGTGTTTTGTCTTCCTGTGGTTGCAATATATTCCAGTTACTAAAATTTTAGAATTTTAGCAAAGAATTGATATAAATTATTTACAAGTGAAGTTTTATTTTCAAAGTTTGGTTATAACCTGCTAGTCCTTCCCTTCTGACAACAGCAAGCTGACCAGATCAGCTTGCCAGCAGCCTCTTTAGGGAGTTTTAACTATAAACAAACTCTTCCTCCAATGTCTTGGCCTGCAGTTGGTAATGGTAGTCTGTATACACAGTGGTTTTGTCTGTTTGCATAGGTATTTGCATACGCAGAACCTAAGGAGAGGGGTTTTCAACCTACGCAAATGTGCTTGCAATCAGTCTTCCAAAAACCCAACAGTACGTAGCTCAACGTGGATGACACTGTGTGTAGGTCAAACACTAACTGGTTGAAAAATGAGCCAGAACAGGGAAGGGAGCAGCAGTGTCATTCACCACAATTGTGAGAAGTGCCAAAAAAAAACCATCAAAGAATTAATAAAATGCAGCCTCCTATGCTCAAATAATGGTTTCAATGGACACTTTTTCTGTTTTGAAACAATCAGTTTCACTTCAGGTCATTCTATGTTAGAACTTCACTCTTCTATGCTGCATTGTTCTTAAGTGAAGGCTTCATCTGTGTTTCTTTGTACAGACTTCACAAACCTCCCATTCGCCAACACCTAATAACAATAATACATTCCAGTTTGAAAAACAAAAAGCCTTGTTTTTGTAGTGTAAATGTTAACATGAAGCCTTCCTCTTCCTTGACCTCTCAAGTCAAAGAAAAACATACAAACCATACACCAAGACCTACTGTATAGGCACAGAGACACAAAAACGCTCAAGTGGTTAGTCAAATTGTTGTGTCATTTCGCTGCCACATTACATGCATTTTCTCTTTAATTCCCTTGCATCTCCTGTCCCTTTTGGCTTCTGTAGTGAAATCAAAAGCCCTGTAATAAGATGGAGATGCTGCCAACTCAAGTTATCCCTCTGGCTGAGAGAAGCAGAGAGACAGGAAGGCATGCATCCAGGAACACGTGCACACACATGCGTGCATACAGAAAGACACAGAAGACAAGCAAAAGCAGGGACATATTTAGGTTGGATGAATTAAATGTAAGTTCCTCAAAATACATGATTTCTTTGCCATTGTACTACCACTGGCCAAATCAAAGCCCAATGAGTGTTATTCAATATTAAGTCAGCTATGATATAGATAACCAGTCTGACATGATATTATTTACTTGAATATGTATGTGGCACACATATTACCCATCAACCCTTTAATTTCCCAAAGAATTAATTGTCTTGATCCAAATGTCAAAGACTTCAAAAGCTTCAAGCTTATTTTAATGCTATGCTCGTATTCATTTCTGAGACATGAACAATGCTTAACTGGAACAAGTGACATCTAAAACTGATGTGAAGAGGTCATATAGGACACATCTTACTGTTCCAGAGTCATTCTATCTGTAGTTGTACAGGGACGTTGCATCTTGCACCTCATAAACAATGTAATTCTTTTACTTCATGGTTGGTCCCATATTTTTCAAACGGGTTCAAGGGATCACGGGTGTTGCCTTTCATGCCCTGGAAACATGCCCATCTACCCTGGACCAAAGCCAACACTGTGTGGCAAGCTTACTGGAAATATGGTGCAGTCTACCCATGCCGTAACATGATTTATTTTTGTGGTATCTGCATTATTATGCTAAAAGGCAACACAGTCAAGAACAAACATTAAAACTACTACAATATTCTGAGAGGGTTTTATTACTGTGGTGTCTTGATTTTTTTTCTCCAGGCAGATAATTAGTGTCAGTAGAGGAATCCCTATTTTATTTTATTTTTTCTTAAACAGATGCTCCAAGGCCAAGAGAGCTGATCAAGAAAGGAAACTGTCAGTCTCACACCAGTGGCCATATGGCAGACATCAAAGACTTCTATAGGACAGAAAACAAAATTCCAAAGTGGCCGCCTATGCAGCTATTCAACAGTCCGTATTTAGTGATTGAAACCATGATGACGCCATGGAGGGGGGCTTAGACTTAAAAGACAGAAAGAAAAAAAAGAAGTTAAGACTTTAAATGGAACTCAGTTGGAACTTGTGATTTTCTGAAGCCATCACCAATTGGTTGTCACAGACACTGCACTTCACTTTAGCCTCTAGCTGTGGTATTGGCCACTTGATACAGATAATAAAGTAAATGTATTACACCAATAAAACTCACAGTGCAGCAAAACTCTATAAACAGACTTGTATATTGCACTTGTATTGAAAAAAAGGTATATTAAGATGGCTGAGCAGCCACCTTTGTAAGATACACTCGCATGTATGTGCTGACATCACAAAGGAAAAACACATTCAAACAACTCTGTTCAATAACTCAGAGTAAGAACACTCAGAGTCTTTTTTTAATCTCGACTAAATGAATTTCTGTAAACACTTGGCCCTGTGAGAATATATGACACTGCACAAATGATAGGCTTAGGGAGATTTAGATATCAGACTTCACACACAGAAACACTGATGCCCACATATAAAACACATTCAGTCCATCCACAAATCATTTCAAGATTGTTACATATCTCACTTTGCGATGACAACTTTTGCAAAAACTTTCAGGGTAAACTAATGAAGGCAAACTGTGTGTTCCTCTGTGCACAAGTTAGCCCTTATACGTGTATTACACATTAGCATGTAACTGTGTCTTATCATAGCTCTTCTATGATTGCATATTTTCTGTAAATGCACTATATGTTTGGGAGTATGTGTGCTCATAAATCTCCAAATCTGTCAAAATCAAGCTTTAAAACCTGTGGAACATGAACTCTGACAGTTAGACTGTCAACTTGAAAATCAATGCCGCACGCTTCAGCTGTTGTAAATGATGGACAGGCTGTCATTCAAAGACAGCAATAAAAGAGCTGGATAAAAAAAATAACAAAGCAAGCCAATAACTTTAAAAAAAATTCGAGCCACTCAGAGGCGTGGGGTTGATAGAAAAGCTGGGTTAAAGGAAAAGAACGTGTCTGTAAACACTGTCTCCTACAAAACATGCTCCAGAATTTCCCGAGGTAGCACAAATGAATGACACTCTTTGATAGTCCTGAACTTGTCAGCTAATGTGCTGTTCAAGGACAGCTCGTAGATGGATGGCTTGAGACAAAAACTTCTTAATAACTATCTAGAGACAAAACTTCCTAATAACAGTGCTGTCACAGATTGATGGAATCAAAACCATCCCTAGTGGGAGTGACAGCCCTTTTCTTTCCATACACATTAATTTGTTCTAACTCACATTTCCCCTTAGACAAACACCCGATTCCCACTGACGAGTACCTGGAAAAGCACTCGATTCTTTATTCACAGCTAACAACTGTGACCTGAATATGTCGCTACCTATTCTTAGATTGCTGCAATACTGGCCACTGAATGATGAGCCGCATTCTGAGGCACAAACTCTCAAATCATATTATGGATGTTTCCACAATTGCTGCTGCGAGCAATTCTGAACTGTAGGAGAGCAGTTTCTTTTCATTAGTGTGCATACTATAAGCCCAAATCCAAAAGAACACTGTGTAAAATATACATAAAAACAGAATGCAATTTATTCACAATTGAACATAGAAAGCATATCAAATGTTAGAAGTGAAAAAATGTACCATCATAAAAAAAAAAAAAACAAATAAGGTCATTTTGAATTTGATGTCAGCAATGGATTTCAAAAAAGTTGGGATGAGGTTAGCAAAAGGCTGGAGATGTAAGTGGAGTAACATTTAGGTTAATTGGCAACAGGTCAATAAGATGAGTGGATATAAAAAGAGCGTCTTAAAGAGGCTAAGTTTCTCAGGAGCAAAAGTGGGCAGAGGTTCACCAAGCTGCAAAAAAAACTATCTACAAATTGTAAAAATATTTAAAAAATAATATCCTGCAACATAAAATTACAAAGACTTTAAATATCTCAATGTCTACAGTACATAAGATTCTTCAAATCTCTGTCCACAAAGGGCAAGGCCAAAAATTAGTATTGGATACATGTGCTCTTTGGGCTCTGAGGCAGCACTCCATTAAAACAGGCATGATTCTGTCATGGAAATCACTGCATGGGCTCAGGAGCACTTCCAGAAATCACTGTCTGTGAACACAGTTCACTGTACCATCCACAAATGCAGGTTAAAGCTCTATCATGCAAAGGAGAAGCCACATGTAAACATGATCCAGAAATGCTGCTGTCTTCTCTGGGCCAAAGCTCATTTAAAATGGACTGAGGCAAAGTGGAAAACTGTTCTGTGGTCAGACAAATCAAAATTTGAAATTCTTTTTGGAAAACATGAACCCCCACATCCTCTGGACTAAAGAGGAGAGGGAGCATCCAGCTTCTTATCATCATTCAGTTCAAAAGCCTGCTGTTACATCCCTGGCCAAGAGGTAACCTAGACATGACATGAGGTGCGAATCCCCACTCCTACCACTCCCAAAAAAAAAAAAAAAGGCCAGCAGCACATAACAATTCAAGCTGCCAAGTAGCAGTTTATTCACTTCAGAGGTGAGAGATGCCAAAACAAAAAACAATCTCCCCTAACAAAAGTAAAAAGCAAACAAATAATAATTTTCTAACCTATACTCCTAACCAAAAACAAAATAAAAAGCATTGTAGCTGTATTTCTGATGGTGTGGGGGTGCATCAGTGCCTATAGAATTGGCAGCTTGCATCTCTGGAAAGCCACATCAATGCAAAAGGTATACACAGGCTTTAGAGCAACATATGTCTGTTTTAGGGAAGGCCTTGCATATTTCAGCAAGACAATGCTAAACTGCATCTATTACAACAGCAAGGCTTTGTATTAGAAAAAACAAAGAAGACTCAGGACTGCTGGGCAGCTAGAATCCTATATCAGACAAAAATGGAACAACATTTCCAGCAACTGCTGTAAGACATTCATGGACTGTTGTTAAAAGAAGACAGGATGCTACACAGGGGGTTTTTGAGATGCACTGCTGCCATCAAATTCAAAATGAGCAAATAATTTTTCTTAAAATGGTACACTTTCTCATTTTAAACATTTAATATGTTCTCTGTGTTCTACTGTGAATGACAGCGAATGGGTTTAGGAGATTTGCCAATGACTGCATTCTGCTTTTTTTATGTTTTATGCAGCATGCCAACTTTTTTCTGAATTGAGATTGCAGTATCCATTTAAAGTTTATGAAAATTAAAAGAGTCATCTGGCAGCTTAAATGAATTCTGGAAAATCATTAGATACCAAAAAACAGTTTTACTTTTAGTTCAGAGCCTACTTAGTGGGTCTTTAACACAATGCAAATTCTATATTATTTGAGAAATTGTTAGAACATTATTTTGATAATTAGAGTATTTTGGCTCTCCTTGTTTAAAGCTGTCTATAGACATGATGCTCAAGGATTGTTAGTTTGTTATAGTTTTCTGAATCTTGTCATTAGTTATAGTTATTTGTATTTGCATTTTCCCTTGTCCTTTGTCTCTTTGTCGTCCATGTTTCCCTCCAGCTGTGTGTGTGTGCATATATTCCTTCTGAGTTTCCCTTTCGTTTTCCAAGGTTTTTGTGTTGCTGTTTAATGGCCTACCTTGGATTTGGGATTTTGTATTGAGTATTTTGTGTTTTGGGAAAGTCTCAGCATTAAAGATGTTTGGGTCCAACCCTGCCTGCCACACAGCCAAAACTTGACACCCTAATAGTGAATAGATACTTGATGAACAATGTTTCTGGCTCATTTACTGTTATAAGGGGTTAACATGTTCACGCTTCATTCGCAGAGGTCTTCCCACACAGTGCTCAAGATTTGAGTTTTATGTGGGTTTGGGCATGAAGTTTAACTGGACTGTTGACCTGTTATGACTCAGTCACACCAGAGTAAAAATAGGATAGCAACATCCTTGTGACTAGAAAAAAAAAAAAATCAGAAGTGAAAATTTTTTCGCTGTGGAAAACCGAGTGCAAGTATTTGCATTGACCAACTGGTCACCCAGAAGCTGAACATGCAACACTCTAAACCTCCAGGCAATCATTTTCCATCACCACTGCAAGTTCATTGCCCACAGTCGTGATAAATTTGGCCATGCCGTGGTCTTCAACTACTGTTTTCTCTAGTGTGATTGTAGCAACAAGGATATTTCCTTAACTTGTATTAAAATAATGCATAGCTGCATACAGCATTTTTGTAAATATTACAATCCAAGGCCATGAAAGTGTACATTCACACATGACAAATTAAAAAAACGTGAAGTGACAGACTGTAGAATACTGATGGGATATGGTGCAGGATCAAGACCAGACCAGGTAGTCTTTTGTGTGTGTTCAAGTATGATGTGGTGTTTATTGTATGACTATATTTAGTTCATTCCCCTGTGCCTCATTTTAAGTGGACTCTTCTAAAAGAATTATCTGCTGTCACTACGATTCTCTATGGACACTGACGACCGTGTTAAACACTTCATCCCCGTACAAGCCTACACACACCGAGATGCACACACAGTTGAGGTGGCCAAACACACCACTTAATTTCTGCGCACAACATAAGAGCACCAGCATAAACCTTTTCTTACTAATACTCATCCAAAAGCGAACAAACAAATGTTAACCTCTAAATAGGATCTGTGCTCATGTCACAGCAAAAGAATATTGAAAAGGACAATAACTCTCGGTAGCTGTTTAGCAGCTGTTTATGAAAAAACTTATATCAGTGCAGTGGATTTACAATATATGCTCACAAGAATATAAACTGTAGACATATCTCTCTTATTGTGGAGTATATCGAGCTCTGGAGTCCTACACCAATTTTCTCAACCAACACTGCACTGTTGCGATAAACGTTAAATCAATCTTTTCTGTTTTGTGTTGTTTGTTATGACACATTCTCTGAGCTCACACCCAGTCTGCGTGGACCTCTGACACCTTACAAATAGAATTTTACTGAGAAAGCAGAGAGGGTGAAAGAGAGAGAAAGGCATCGAGATAGAAAGCATGAAAACGAGACCGTATACAAAGGCAGTGGAGATTGAAGAAGAGGGTGAAGAGAGATATGACAACGAAAGCAGGGAAATAAGGCAGAGAGAACGAGAACATTGAGGATTGAGGAAGAAAATAAGGCATAACAAAGAAAACAAACAGCTGATGTTGTGCTTACAATTCTGTCTCTCTATTTATCAAAGCCTGGCATTCTCCCACAGTGATTAACTTTGTTCTCTAATGCTTTGTAGTTCTTCCTGTCAAAGTATTTCCCTCTTTTTTCTATATAACAGGAAAAATACAAGGTGATTTTGATGTTGCTTTTTATTGGTGCTTGCCCCAAGCTGGCGACCTTGACTTTGAGAACTCTGCAGTTGAAATGATTTGGAAAGCAAACAAGAGAGACTAACAGAGGAAGAAATACAAACAAACAAACAGAAGAAAGCAAGAAGCAGGTGCTTCAACATGACAGAGGTGCTGAATTTGGCTTTAGGAAACAAAAAACACTGACACGTTGAATATGCAAGCAACTCAGGGCTGATACTGTATTATAAGGAAATACTGTTCCACATGAATTCACATGCCTTACATACACACACACACACACACACATATATAGACACACACACAAGCAGAAAGGCTATCTAGATGTAGAAAAGTACTTCAAATTAAAAAAAAAATACTTCCACTATCAATATTAATCACTCCTTTCTAAACCAAGACATGCTTTTGCTCACACATGGATAAACAGAACAGACAGCACTGGATCTTGAGAAGGAATGTCATTCTGGCAAAGAATGAGTAGAAAATTACAGCAGCTAGTTGGTGTGTTGCCAAGGGCAGCATGTGAGAGAAAGAACATGGTGAAGAGAAATTCAGATTAAGATAGCGCTGCATTTACATACAGAAAAAAAAAAATCAAGTTAATGCAGAGAAATAAGGAATGTGATTACATACAATCATACTATAGAAGCTGGTCAGAAATTTTTTTTTACTACAGTTTTTTAAAATAACTATCAACAAGTTTTAACCAAAATTATTGAGTTTGGAATGTATAGAATTAGCAATATGCTATTGTAATATGCAGACCTCCTTTTTCCATCTATCTTTCCAAATGACTTAATTTGATGTGATGACAAGTGATGTATATGCTTGAAACAGTTTGTGATGTCAGCGTGGAAATTTAGGAAGTACAGTACAAAATTGAGAGGTAGTAAAAGTGTACATGCTTTCCAAATCGCTTACATTTACAGGTTCTTTTATCCTGATCGGAATACTTTTTGCAAGGATCCCTTTTCTACTTGGTACTGAACTTAGCTCTAGATGACTAACGTATTCTGTCCTTGTCACACGGAACAGTGTACCAGAGACCAACAAGAAGCACTCTGAGAGCGCAAACTTCCACTAAGGCAGCTCACTCAGTGAGCAGGATTTACTTTTAAGGAAATAGTATTGTATTTTTTATATATTCATTTTGTTTTCTCTGTTTTGTTTTGTTTTTTTTAAGCTTACGTTGAAAAGTTTCTGATGTGCAAAGTGCAGGTTTTTGTTATCTACCCTGTTGAAATCCATTTTATAATTTATACTTTACTTTTAATACTTTATTTTATACATGGCATAATACTTGTGTGGATTTGTTCTCTTTCTCTTGACAAAATTTTCTTTAAAAATATAATTCATTTTGGGGTCAGTTTGAAAGAAAGGCAGATGTGAAGTGTTTCGTCAATTTTTGACCTATAAATCGTTAAGTTGACCTTGAAGACCTTGGTGGATGTAAGCCAAATTTTACTTGATTTTAATGAACTCTTATCATGACCCCATTCTACACATTTACAAAGTTTTTATCGGAATTCATTCAAAACCTTTCAACCTATCATGTTTACAGACAGAGGGACATGCATGCACACACACAAATGCCATCAAAAACATAACCTCCTTGGTTATGTTTTTGTTAGCATTTTGATAGCAGAAGTAATAAAATACCTGCCTGATGGCTGCTTGTAATAAATAAAAGTCTAAGCAATAAAAAAAATGTCTAAAACCTGTGCCTAGTACTGTATGTACTGTAAATTCCAAAACATTGCAGTCACATATAATTTCCCTTTAAGACCCAAACGGAAATGTTTGCTTAAAGTTGTTTGACAGAATCATCTTTCTTACATGAATCATTTTTGCTGCTCTGCAACAAAACCCATGCAGAAGAGCCAAACTTACTCTACATACCCACTGATACTATACACATACATAGCCTACACAAACAACAAAGGAGCAAAAGGATGAGAAACCACACCACATCAAAACCAGCAGAATATTCAAGCTAAACTGAGCTGTCCAAAAACTGTAGCAGGGGAAAAGGTCAAACATCACTGCAGGGTATGTGCTTGTTTATTTTAAATATCCAGAAATGCCAACTTGCAAGAGTAAGAGAGCTGATTCTAGTAGGTAGTACAGCTAATGGACTTGTACTTATATAGTACTTTTCTACTCTTAATGAGGACTCAAAGCACTTTTTACTACAAGCCTCATTCACCCAATCATATACATACATTCAAACAAACACTTCTTTCTATGCCTAAGGATCTTGTCTAACATTCATGCACACACTCACACTCTGATGGATGCATCGGTTGTAACTCAGGGTTTAGTCTGTTGCCTGAGGATAATTTGACATACAAACTGGGGGAACCACCGACCATCCGATTGATAGACGACCCACTCTACCTCATGAGCAACAGCCCCCCTAAGTTTGAGACAGTGTTATGAAAAAATATATATTTTGATATTCATGCTAAGATTTAAGCGATACTGCAATCATCAATTGAAGAAATATTTAGTAAAAGGCAACCCTTGCTCTTTTTTTTCCCTCTTTTAAATGCAGTTTCTACACAGATAAGATCTGTGGAGCACCACCAAGTTTTAAACGCATTCAAGAAGGAGACATTAATGGTAATAAGTCATCCTGTTAAATTGATTCATAAATTTGAGGCACAAATGGAGATGTCATAACTGAGTATGAGTCACTATTTTTTTTTAATGAGTCAGTAAAGGCTGAAATAAAGCAGATCAAAATCTGACCCTTATGTAACTTGCCCTCTAATGTACATTCTCTCCCTAAGCCAGATAGTGTGACTTGGCTGCTCACCTTAATGATGCACAATGAGCATTCTAGTTCACATGAGTGTGAATGAAGTGGTGACAGCAGTCCGTGATCACTCATCTAGAGCTGGTAAAATCGACTCATCTTATAAAAGCCTCTCTTTCCTGATAATTTCCCTGTTTAGATTGTTACAGTTTCCAAGTCATGTCACCTGTTGCCAATTAACTATAATTAAAAAAATTATTATTATTATAATAACAGCTCTAAATAAATCTAAAATGTTTGGCTTGTGTGGTTTTTGCAGTCTGTACTGATTTTTAGAATAGGTTTTAAATCAGGGCAACTTAAATGTGCGAGGCTAGTGCTCCCCTTTCCATCTGCTGCGTACATGTTTAATCAGCTTTTAACTAAATAAACTAATTGGCCTGGCTCTGTATGAAGGACAACTAATATTAATAAACTTGCATGAGACCAAAGAAAAATTCCTATTGGCCAAAAATATCAATTTTTCAAGTTAATATTGTCCATTAAGGTCTATTAGAGTTAATTCACAAACAGGGGTACTCAGACTGAGAGCCATGCCAGTAATGTTTCTCCTTTGTTTCCTTCAATATTTTTGGTTGATCAACCACTGCAATACAAAATGCTTTGTTTTTTTAATTGTGTTTTTGTTCTTTGGCTTTCTTCTACATTGTGCCAGTTTTTGAACCCCCCCCCAACCCCCCCATTTCTGTTTATTTCACTGATGAGCTGATTATGGGTCAGCCTTTCCAGATTCTTTCAACTCTGCCACAGCTCGTTTTGTGACCACGGCATCTATCTGAATTTTCCAAATGACAAGCCATTAGCAGAGAACAGACAGATCAATGAGAGAGAAATTGCACTGGAGCAGCATAACCCGCAGTGTTTGACTTTGGACAATGAAAAGCATTTATGAAACTCAATGTGTGATACTAGTAATCATTTTCAACTGAAACACATGCCATATATTTATGTGATGATGATTAAAGCAGGTGAATGACAGCAGCCTGTGGCATCCAAGCCAGCAGATCTGAGGTGTGGCACAGAGAAAACCAATGTTTTTCAGCCTAAGCAACATAAAAAAAATCATGTTCACAAAGGTAAAATGACAGATTTCTTAAATAACCTACATACTGTGTGCTTGTTGTACTGTTTGCTTACTTCATTTAGTTTTTGAGGAAGTTGCTGCTTTTAAAAAAATTTATGTGTTTTTCTTGTTTGTTTGGCTTTTTGGTTCACTAGATCAAATAGTGGGTTTATCTTATTTTTTTGTCTTTAAAGAAATTCAGTCTGTTATTGACACAAAGCCTACTTATCTGGCGTGCACCTCATTAAACAACAGACCTACAAGTTGCAGTGAGTGCACTGAGTTTGATTGCAGCACCATCTTCGACAGCAGTCTGAAAACAAATCCAATTCAATGCATTTCAGTTTGGTTAATATGGCTGGCTGAGTTACTCTAAAGCACTTTGAATTCTATCTTCAGTATGGCATCTTTCTTAAGCTATTTTCTCCCTTAAAAAAGTAATACTAAAACAAGAGACATATGAAATGTTCTGGTATACAAAAAAAAATAAGAATGTAATGTGCCCATCTTTCCCTTCCTCTCCCCATCAGAGTCTAAGCAGGGAAAATTATGTTAATACTCTTAGTTGGTTAACTTGCAGCTTGCCTGTTGCAATATAAGAACATGAGACCTTGGAAGTCAATAGAAACCTTTTGCTGATTACTTATAAACCATTTGGGTACCAAGGTAACCCTGTTTCTCTGAAGACAGGGTCTGGTATCTCATTACATGAAGCATCCTCTGGCAAGACTAATCACAGCAGCTCCACTACCACCACGCCTGTCACTTCAAAGAGGTCCCCTGTCCTCCTTTATAATAGCTCCTGTCTCCACACCAGGCATTCTCCAGGTATTTCTTCTACATGCCCATGTCGGGCGTACAATGCTTCACTTGGTTTTCAGAGAACCAAGCAGTCTTCCAAACCTTCCTTGGTATCTCACTATAGTAGATATACCGTACTCCCTGACTGCAATCCCAAGAAATATCAAGCCAGGCAGGACAACACACCACCCCTCCCCTTCCAAAGGTCAGCATACAGCCAAGAGCCCACACTAAGGACTGTGTGTGTCACTAAAGGCGCAGTCACATTGAGACAGTAAAACCTAATAAATGTGTGTGGACTAGCAGCCTCACAGATGTCCCTCACAGAAATACCCTTAAACGGGGCTCATGAGGTAGCCATTCCTCTGATGGAACACACACACAGGTGCACAGAAGGCTGCAGTCCCTGGAGCTTATCATACTGTAACAGTCTTTACCATCCAGCATACTGCCTAAATAAATGCATAACGCTTGGACAGGACAGAGTGAATTAAGCCATCGACTCTCATAAACAGCGGGAGGTGAAAAACCTGTAGCTCCATAGTGAGGCAGTTTTGTGTAAACTCCCAAACCTTAGGCACGAAGGCAAAGGACGGACCGTCCTCTGCCTTTCCTATAATTGGGAGAAAACTGCAGACAGGAAGTGTGGGTATAAATAAAGGTGTAATTCACTGATCCTTATACCCCGAACATTTCTGTAACAGCTGGAGAAAATGGAGGAGGATCGACAATACTGGAAAAGAGGGCAGAGGGGATGACATATAGCAGCCATGCTTTGAACTGAGGACTCACTGTCCGGGGTAATACCACTCATGGTGTATGCACCCTAACCACATATCACATCATCACCCAGATACTCTAAAAACTTTTGACTGGCAATGTGTGCACATATTCTGTAATTCTAATATGAATCCATCTGTTATAATATTAATTTGTTAATGACTTATTCATTCTAATTGTTCTTGTTCTCATACCTTTTTAACTTTTCTTTATCCTTTTCAATTTCACTCTGAATGATAAATTCAGTCTTTCTCTCTTCTCCTCACTCAAATCTCCTTTTCTGTCTCCCGTTCTCTCCTGCCCGTCCTCTTACCGCTTACTTCATCTTTCCTTTTTTTTTTTTTTTTTTTTTACAATCCACTCCAATCACTTTAGATTAAAACTGTTCCATTTGGAAATCTTAGGTTCAGTCAAAGGGCAACATCTAAACTCTTCTACCACTGTTAAACAGTCTTCTGAAAAGTTCACATTCAAGCAAACTGTGACAGATTAAATTACCTGGTAGCACCAGAGGCCTGGGTTTTGGATGATATTCTCATTTAGCACTCTCTGTGGCCTCAAACTGTTTACTCCAATGGTCAATAAAATAAGGGAGGAGAACGGAAGGAAAAAGCTACTCCAGAAGCTTGAAGAACTGAATCCAAACAGGTCAAACAAACACAAGGCAATCAGGCAATCATCAAAGGCAGGAATATTATACAAACTAAAATTTTCATCCATAAGAACACACACACACACACATATTATATATATATATATATATATATATATATATATATATATATATATATATATATATATATATATATATATATATATATATATATGTGAGTTTAATTACAAGCTCATATTTCTTATGTTGCTAAATAAAATTTGTAAATGGAAGTACAGTGGTTGCATTTCAATCAGCAATCTTCAAGCACAAGCAACAAGCCCATATTGCTACAATTTGAAAGTCAATTTTGCTGTCACTGTGCAAGTGTGGAAGGGTGCAGAGGCCATTAACTTGTTTCTTTACTAATGTTGAACCTGACAGCCCCAGCATCACTCCAGTTCTTTCAGATGTCAATTTAAACTTATTTGATTTGACATAAAATCACATTTGTTTGTTTAAGAAATAGCATACTGTGTAAATGAAAGGAGCAAATTATAAAGACATTACCCGTAATACACTTCATGATTACTCTTGCTCCTATTAACCAATCTTCCAATCTCAATCTACTGAATTGCTGCTTTAACCTTTTCTGAAACCTTTATCCTACTGATTTTACTTTTGGCAATCTTTTCACATCTTTTTCTTCTTTTCCCCTCCATCATTTTAAGCACCACTCTTCCTGCAAAAACTGGATTCCAAAGATAGCTGGAGTATATGCTCTGAAAAAATTCAATTCTGGGAGGAATAAAAGGGAAATATATAAAGCAAATTGGCATAATTAAAGTTTTTTCCTGGTATGAAGGTGAAACTGCACTTTTTTTGTTTTTTGTTTACTAATTTAATCATTGACTAGTGACAGTAAGTGTGGGTTAGGTGTCTTTTGCTATTGCTTGTTCAGCAGAGGCTCTGGTTTGAAGTAATTATAGGGAAATTATGTATAAAAAGATGGTACAACCAGTTCTCCAGTGCATAAACAAATAGGCACACTTCAGGACAGATAAAGAGAGGATCAGCTGCTGCTTTATATCTATGGCCTCTTCAGCAAGACTCTCATCCCACGGTTGGGCACCACCTCCACTGTCCTGGATAGCAGTTAGTAATATAAGTCTTTGTTCTGCTCTGCAGCCCATGAACCAGCTCCCTTATTGCAGGTTCTAGCTGGAGTAGCCTGTGAGTTTGCAGAGGAACTTTAAAGCAGAAAAAGAGCTACTGCTGCCAACTGTAGTCCAGGCTGGTACAGCTGTGGTTCTTCTGTCCCATGGCCAGATATGCTCCATCAATAACACATTGGAACGGCTGAGGCTAGAGCATTAACAGTTACAGAAAAACAAGTGCAATGGAGGTTCTGACAAAACCAAGACCTGATTAGACTTGAACTTTGACACCCTGTGAAAATGACAGAGGTTTAATTTCACAAGTCGGACAGGATATGAAGAAGGGAAAGAGAAAAGGTTAAGGGAGCACACTCTTTGGTGAGATTCTCCACCTAGTTACATTTTTTTTATGTGGTAAACAAATGACAGCTCATCTGCTGATCTTATCTACCGTGACCAGTGTTCACAAAATCCCAATCTCTCAGTCTTTCTCCCTTTTCTATCTGTGGTTTCATTTCTTCAACTCCAAGCTGGGTTTCATTGCTTTATTTATTAATATCACCATGAAAATTTTGTGCTAGTTGCCATGTGGGTATTATGAAGTGCATAAGAAAAGTTTCTAATGAAAAATTAAATAAGAAAAGTTTTTAAATGAAAGCCAAGACTGTTACAGTCTCTCTTTATTTGAAGAACAAAGTTTGCAAATGTCTTATGAGTATCTGCCTTATCTCAGAAAGGCCTAAATAAGAACTGAGAGAACTGGTAAATTATATCTGATGTCTTCATAAGGAAAAGAAAGACCACATAGCTGTAAGAAGCAAACTGTCACAAGACTACTCCACTGCACCACTGAGGCTATATTTTAACATTTGTATTGACTGTAAAATGCCATTTGATGTATTGTGTTATATTATAATAACCTGTATACATATATTTCTATATCAGTTTTCATGGCCAAAGGAAAAACACACTATAAACTGAATGCAAAAGATGAACATACTGTATGTGTGTGCTGGTCTGTAAATGCAATAGAAATTCCATCCTTGATACCTGTCTAAACAATATTGTTAAAGATTCCACATCAGAAAACCATTTGAAAACTGGAGATAATCTTTTGACGATTTATAGTACAGTGACAGGGTTTTCTGCAGTTAATGTAGTTAAAGTGACATTTAAATCTTGCCCATGTGGCTAATTTGTGCCTGTGCCTTTCTTCCACTTTGGCAATTTTCAGTAAATACTGCTGTGTCTAGAGTAAATCATGAATGAAGCCGAGCAGCATGCCACTAACCTTGATGCAATGCAGAGTGCAGTTTGGGTGTCAAGGATTACCTGGCTTTGTAGCTGCTGTTCCCGCCTGCTCAAACCATTTCAAAAGTAAATGGTGCAATGAGCAGTCATAGCTTGTGCTATTTCCATTGCTCTGTGAAGCGATGCATAAATACCTCAATCCCACTCAAAAACTAACCAACCTGCTTAAAGAAAGATGGATTGGCAAGTCAGATTTCCCGAGAGGAAAGGTATTCTGTGGTGGATCTACCCCCCAGACAGTTCTATCCATTATAGATTCCTGCAATGCAAAAACAAGTGTTTTCACAGCAGGTAGGTTCGTAAAGCCATTTAATTAGACATATTCAGTATATTTTTTTGAGCCTATTATGTTTATCAGTGGGTTGAAATTTTTCTGTCCACATTTTAGATAAAAATTTAACAAAAAAAGAAGAAAAAGATTACCACAACCACAACCTGTGCATTCGCACTGTTCCAAGAACCCTGAGGGTCCTATTCACAAGATGAATGTGATGCTTGCCAGTAAAAATTGGCCTGTGATTTGAAGAACAATCTCAGCATTCTTTCCTTCTTTCAATATAGTTTCTTTGATCAAGCCAACGCAAAGAGAATATGAAGTTCCTATTCTATTGTCTAAACCATGACAGAATGCACTGTGCATCAATGCATTCATTTGTTTAGTTTGTATGAGTGAGTACGAACGACAAAGATGTGTTTCATCACAAAGTCGGAGGTGAGGAGGAAACAGAGGCGTAACTAGAGAAATGTTACAAAGGGATAGGCAGGGGGGGAAAAAAACAGGCATACGGGGGAATTACATTCCTAGTCTTGTTCTCCAATGCCACCGACTGACTCCATCAAAGCTACTATCAAACCTACAGACATAAAGAAGACAGGAGCCATCTGAAACACTAGCCACACTGCTTGTTTTTCTGTTTCTTTACTATTTTATGCAAGGGAGAAATCCAAGGGATGTGTGGACCAATGGGAACTCAATCAGGTTACACCACTGCAATTATACCAATAATTTATTTTGTGGTGTGTTGAAAAGTATAACTTGAGCAGCAATAAATTACTAAATATAGAGGATTGCTTTTCTTTTAAGCTGATGGTTAAATTCAAAGTTAATGTGAATGCGTGCTTGTTGGATTACCCTTAAGAATGGACACTGTAACAGTGCTGAGGTAAAGTATTAGCACAGTTTTATTGTACCAATTTTTAAATATAGAAAACAGCCACTTATGAGCAAGGCTGATATAGTTATCTAAAACTAAACTAAAAAACGAAGATGTGAAAAAAATAACTTTTTTCACATCTATCTTTTTGCATCTATTTTAATGTCTACAAGACTGTGACTCAACTGCTTTCTAAAAGTTCTGTTTTTATTGTAATACCTGTATGGGATTTATTAAATCTTAATAATAATAATAATAATAATAACTTAGATTTATATAGTGCCCTTCAAGAAACCCAAGGATGCTTTACAAAAAAGTACATAAATAAACTAAGTGCTAGAAACTGAAGGCCTTGATGAAGAGTTGAGTTTTGAGGAGTTTCTTAAAGGAGTCCAGTGATGGGGCATTGCAGAGCTCTGATGGGAGAGTATTTCACAGGGTAGGGGCTATCACACTGAAGATTCTATCCCCAAAGGTGTTGAGCTTGATGTGAGGGACAGATAGCAACCCATGCCTGAGGATCATAGCATGTGTTTATGGGTGAAGGAGGTCAGAAAGGTACTGAGGGGCTATGGCATTGAGGGATTTGTAAGTGAGAAGGATCTTATGAGTAATGCGTGATTTGACCAGGAGCCAGTGGAGATTCATGAGGGTGGGGGGGTGATATGTTGACAGAGCTTAGTACCTGTTAAAAGCCTAGCGGCAGAGTTCTGGACATACTGGAGCCTGTCCAGGGTGTTGCTAGAAATCTGAACAGGACCCCACTGCAGCCGGGTGGTGACAAAGGCATGGATGAGGTCTCTGCTACAGAGTCAGAGAGTGATGGCCAACGTCGAGAGATGTTCATTAGGTGGAAAAAAAAGCTGCTTTGGTGGCAGATTTGATTTGAGCATAGAATGAAAGTGTGGAGTCGAGAGTGACACACAGGTTGCAGACATCTGGGGATGGTGAAATGGGAGAATGTTCTATGTCAATGAGTAGAACTCCAATCTTCTGGAGTAGGGCCTTGGGGTCTACAACTAAGGACTCTGTTTTATCAGCGTTAAGTTTGATAAGGTTAAATGACATCTATGTTTTGATTTCATGCAAACAGTTGACAAGTGATCGTGGGGGGAACTGGGTGGAGGGTTTTGGTACTGAGATAAAGTTTTCTGTTGTCAGCATAGGAATAAAAGTAGAGACCATGGCAGTAAATGATATGACCAAGGGGGAGCATGTAGATGGTGAAGAGAAGGGGGCTCAAGGACAGAACCTTGAGACACACCATGGTTAAATGGTGCAGAAGTGGACTGGGACCCTGCCATGGTGACAAACTGTGTTTGATTAGAGAGGCAGGACTGAAACCAGAAGAATGCTGTACCAGTGAGGTCAAGATAGTCGGATAGGCGAAAAATAAGGATGATGTGAGAAACAGTATCAAAGGCAGCAGAAAGGTCCAGAAGAATGAGAATGTTGATGTGGCAACATGTGATGTTGATGTGTCTCAGTACTGTCATGTGTTCTGGACTCAGATTGGAATGGTTTATAGGGCTCATGGGTGGATACATGTTGATGCAGTTGGGTGGCCACTGCTCTTTCCAGAATTTTCTGAGGAAAGGAAAGTTGGAGATTGGTTAATAATTGTTAAGGTCATCAGGGTCCAGACCTGGCTTCTTGAGGATGGGGGTCGCTGACGCAGTTTTGAAGCTAGAGGGTACCACCCCAGGGAAGAGTTGATCAACTATAAGAAGGGCACAAAGCAGGTAGCCTTGACCAATGCTCTCTGCATGGGGCCCAGGGTGCAGGTGGAGGCTTTGGCCTGAGAAATCCACTCGGTGATGTGAGAGGAATCCACAGAGGATGCCATCCAGTCACTTCTATGGGAGTTATAAAGACTAAAACTAACACCGAAACTATCCAGCCATCCATCCATTCGCTTCTGCTCATCCTGTTCAGGGTCGTGGGGGGGCAAGAGGCAGGGTACACCCTGAACAGGTCGCCAGCCTGTCGCAGGGCCAACACCGAAACTAATAAAGGCTAAACTAAAAATGAAGATGTTTAATCAATAAAAACTAAACTGAAACAAGCAAACCCACTCTGGAAACGAAACTGTATTTAACAACAAAAGGTCTAAATCAAATAAGAATAAAACCTAGAAAATACAAAACTATAACACTACTTGTGAGTACATAACAAAGTAAGTGAGTGCAATTGGTTTCTTTATGTTGGAAGCCCATAGAAGCAATGAAAATAAACATTTCAGTGTGGAGCACAATGTAGTGAATTCCTTATAGCATAATGCTTAAAGGTACAGTGTGTAAAATATCATAGCTAGATGTTAGTAGATTGCAGATTGCAGTCAACTGAATTGTGTTTTCTTGCCCCTCCCAACTCTGGACACAATTCATCAGTAGTGAGTATAGGCTCACTGTTTACTGTTTACCACTGTTTACCTCAGGTGTCCATGACTATTTACTCTGAATGAGGTTTTAAAATTTTGTCCAAAATGAGTCATCAACTCATCAACTGAGGTGAATTATCCTGAACTTATATCCTGAACTTTTCTCCAGGTAAGAGATGCTGTTTTTGCTGCTGTTAGCCGGTGTTAGTGAAACTTTGTTTGAAGTACATCCAGCACTGTTAGACTTGGACACTTATCGAATAAACTCTCATACATTGAGAGAATCAAACAGTTTATCAAGGATGCTTGTCAGAAAAACTGCTTTTTAGGACACTCGAGCCTAACATTAGCTGGCATAATGTTAGCTTATGACCAGCTGTTGTTCTTGTTTAATTGACTCGTCAGCTGTCCGGAGATGGGACAGTCACATGTCTAATCTGACAGTAAGTAATTACGGCAATATCTGGAATAAATAAGCATGTTTATGCACATTTTCTTGTGTTAGAGGAGGAGAAGGAGATAATGACAAAGAGATGATGAAAATATATGTTAAAATGTGAAATGGTCATATACAGTTTGAAAGAGCTATTTGTGATCTTTAAATTAAAAGTAACTTATAAGGTGTACTACATATGTGTCCGGTCACTGGCCACATACACAAAATGCAATTAGGCGTAACCTTGATGTACACCTCAGCCACTGTATTCAAGATGTGGGGGTTAACACGGTGGCTTCCACAAACCAGTGCACGCTCCCACATATTTTAATGTATTGTTTCTAAGTTTATGAGAATGTATCAATTTGTTGGAAGACGTAATTACATACTAATCAATAATTTTTTTTTCTTATTAAATAACCTCAAAAATTTCTCATTGTACTTTAATAAAACGATAGCTATGCTACTGTGACCACTGTCAACAAGGCCATTTTTGAACAGGTGTCTTCAAATAAAAAGCTGACATTTAAAAGCAGAAACTTTGACTGTAAATGATGAATCAATCATGTACTGCTTGTATCATTTCTCATGAGTGGTAAAGTAAGGCAGATCAATCTGGCTCTTTTCATGGCTATCCCAACTGATGCCAAGACAAGCGCCAGCAGCACCTAGCATGTATTTTGGCAAAGTAGGTAGCTGACAACACCTCATCAGGTTCCATTAATGTCCTGCCAAGACAGATGAAGGGAGGAACCAGCCTCATGAAATTTCTGTCACTGGCAGTGTTATAGTGCTGCCGGTTATGATTACTGAACAGCTTTTAAGGGCAGGATGTGTCATCCATTGAGTAACAGTTATAACAGTCCATTTGAACTTAGAATTTAAGATAAAAGCAATACATTTTAAATGTGATTTGGTGTTTTGCACACTCTAGCGGTTCTAGTCAGCCATAAATTTAAAATCTAGCCATCTATAAGAAGGGGTAGATTCAGGCACTGGCAGCAAAAGCTTCATTCAATAATTATTTATTCATTTTTTTTTTTATATATATATGTTTTGTGCTCAGTGGTACATTTTGAGGAAGGAGTCGAGCTGACTGAGAAACATAATGTCAGGTTGGGGTTTTTGACTGACTTGTTGACTCTTCCACTTTGTGATTTCGGTCAGGGCTCTGAGAGAGCCAATCTAATACTTTGATTTTCTCCCGCACATAATATTCTTTGAACACACCACTTGAATGCTTTGGATCATGAGCCTGAAGAGAGATCCACTTCTCTTGCTTTAATATTTTTTGGCTTAATTCTGTAAGCTTTCAACCAAACTCCTTAGTCATTTCAGGGCTCAAGATGTGATTATAAGAAGCATGACTATAAGAACAGCACCAGGTTTTGACATTCGCTCCTCCATGTTTTACCAAATAGTTCAGTCTGAGTCATTCTTCCCCTGGCTTTCTCCAAACAAACTTTCTATCACATCCATGTGGTGTCTGAAAATAGCAGTTTTTGTCATTCTCTGCACTCTTTTGCTAATTCAATCTCAGCTAACTTGTTTTTTTGGAGTTCAGAATTTTTTTCTGCTGAATAAATATGTACCGGGGATGTCGCCAGATCCTATATAGTACTTTTCAATACCAAAATTCAAAACAAGTCTTTCTTGTTCTGTTTGTGTTGCTTTTCTTTTCTTTTTAGTTATATAACTACTTAAGCTAATGTAATGTAACTAATGTTATACCTCGCAGTAACATTTGAGGTTACGCAGCACCCATCCTGATATTTCACAATGTGTCCTGTCAACAAAATATGTTAACATTTTAAACCATGTCAGTGACTTAAAATGACTTCTTGATAAAGGAGTTTATGTTTCAGTGCATGGGATAATCCTTTAAGGGTTTTGTTTTGTTTTTGTGTTTTTACCTTGGTATCAAATTGGGTATTGAGAATCATGTCATTCTATTGGTACAGCTACTAGAACTCTGGGATTGTGACAGCCCTAATATGTACCTATACTTGTTGAACCTATTTTGAGCTGTCTGTGAACTGGGCTGCATCTAGTAAATCTTCTGTTATTTCTCTCCTGCTTTTCTTCACTTAACTCTGTACGCAGTCTGTGTTAAACTGGAGGATGAAGGTAGCTTTTTGGTGAATCAGGCAGAGCCTTTGTGCAAAAGAAATTCTTGATTATGCATTAATGCATTTACCCTTTAGTTCACACAGGTGACATTAGCAGACTCATGTGTTCAATGACCAGAAGTTGCCAAAATATAGGTTGTCACTAGTTATGGGGTGTTTCATGCTCACTAATGTGACAGCCTCGTTTCATGACATAATCTTATGAACCAGTGGCCATGCTTACGGGCCACTATCACTATCTGACAGGATGAAGAAAAGAAATGATTTTTTCCTTTCAAAAATGTCAAAGCACCTTCTAGATGTAGTTGAAATCACACCTCTGAAATTAAATTACTAACCCAACACTGACACAAAATCACTGAGGATTTTGACTCAAGGCAGCTGGCATGAACCCTCAACTGATATGAGATAGTGGTGCAAAAAGAGCATGTACTCTACCATTCCTGTCTCACTCTGCCAAAGGCATTCCCCTCAGACTACAGTCACTATCCATTGCATAATAACCTAAAAAGCATGCACATGAACCAGAAACATCCAACCACATATCTTTGGGCCACAGCAAAAACACGCTGCTCCTCCCTAGAATAAAGTGCATGCTATGTACTTATTTTGGCTGTCAGGCACGACATCTTTCTCATCCTCCCCAGCTGGTGTACTGAGTACTACTAAATTGTTGACTGATTTAGTCATTAAAATACCACAAATATCTGCATCTGTAAGGTGACAGCTATCACAAAACTGTAAAATTTCTTGGATTTTTTTTTCTCCATTGTACTGGGATTTTTTGGCATCATATATACAAATCCATCTTACAATACAATTGACCCCAGGTTGGTATTCTATACAAAGTTACCAGTAAAATCATCAACCAATCAAAGAATGATGCAGCAAGCTAGTCCATTTGCAGAAATTCATTGCAGCAACTAAAAATGATACTCAGCAGTTTGTATGGCCCCATGTACTCATATTCATGCCTGACAACATCAGGGCATGTTCCATGTCTGTCAGTGGGTCAAAGGATTTCATCCTGATACCTAATGGCAACCAGGGTGCTGTTGCCTAGCCTGTAGAGGTCTGTGCATCCATCCATGGACATGCCTCCCCGGACCATCACTGATCCACCAAAAAAACGGGTCATGCTGAACAATGTTACAGGCAGCATCACATTGTCCACTGCTTTTCAGACCCTTTCACGACTATCACATGGGCTCAGGGTGAACTTGCTCTCATCTGTGAAAAGCACAAGATGCCAGAGGTGGACCTGCCAAATTTTGTATTCTATGGCAAATGCCAATCAGGCTTCACTGTCCCAGGCAGTGAGCACAGGGTTCAGTAGAGGACGCTGAGCCCTCAGGCCACTGTCATAGTGTCTATTTCTGATAGTTTGGTCAGAGACATGCACACCAGTGGCCTGCTGGAGGTCATGTTGTAGGGCACTGGTAGTGCTCATCCTGTTCCTCCTTGCACAAAGGAGGAGATACTGGTCCTGCTGATGGGTTCAGGACCTTCTACGGCCCTGTCGAGACCTCTTAGTGTATTATCCCAGAAGTTTAATTGACTTGAGACCATACTCTAATTAAAACGTGTTCCTTTAATTTTTTTTGAGCAGTGTATTTTTAAAAGATGCATGAGTAGCCCTTTAGAAATTATTGCATATTGCTTCCCAGCCATTACTTCAAGTTTTCTCTTGCCTGATTTAAGATCAAGACCTGTGCAGAAAATTAAGTCTAGATTCCACATTATAGCCATATTTTAAATCTAAAGGAACACACTTCCAGGCCATTAGCAAAAATTGGAATGAAGGTGGTCATTACTACTACTGACATAATAATTATTGTCAAAAAGATAAAGTTTCAAATAGATACTGCTGCATCAGCAGTTCTCTGACAGTTAGGAAAGAATGCAAATTAGGGTTAATCAAATAAACCCGTTAGGTAGAAGAGCTTTTAAACATAATTTCAAATAAGCAGACTACATAATTGGACACTGTTTAGTAACTTCCCACTGGAATGCATAATGTCAGCTCCCTTTTAACTTTTCATGCAATCTCTTACATCCCCTGTTTAATGTTACATTTCAGCAGTGCTGTCATTTTTCCACTTGAAGAATTAAGGCGCATTACACCCTTTCCCCCCAGCGTGTATTCACCGACATAGGCTCCATAAATACACACGGATGAACAAAAACACACTGCATACCAAGGCACTTTTACAATACGTCCACGATATGCCAACATATTCAGGCATACTGTACAGCATGTTGTGCACTGATATGACCCTTATAGTGCTCACACATACAGTATGAGAGAATGCGCCCAGGCCTGATTTGGTTTGACTGCACAGTAATGTGCTGGGGTTAGATGGCTGTCCAGTGTGCATAACCCTCGGCAACTACATGGAAATGGAAAAATAAGACTGTCTGTTTTCATATTCTGCTGGGCTGCTGAGCTGCACAGCTAGACAGGAGAGCAGGAGATAGGAGTGGAGTGTCTGTGTCTGTATGTGCACATTAACAGCTGATTCCCTAGGTTTACCACTTGTGGGGTGTACTGTAAATCTGATATGTGTATTTATTGATACAGACAGACACAGATAAAGAAATTACATTATTCAACTTAGGCAAACCCACTTGAAATTTGTTTAATCATATTTATTTTAAATGTAATAGTAATAAAATTGCAAGCTGCAAACTGTATTTCCTCTGTCTCAGACTTTTTGCTGCCAATACTGCAGGATTTAACATTTCCATAATGCCATAAAAAGTCTTGTTGTATTGCATCATGCTCTGTTGATGTATAATCTAGAAATGTATTTAACATAACAGAGTAATCCAACTGAAGCTCTCTCACATGCATGTAAACAGGTATAAACAGGAAATAAATCCATCATGTTAGACAAAAATGTGTAACATGTGATGGATTAACTACATCAATAAACTATGAACATCCATGAGAGCGAGATGATGAATATCTAACTAAGTGCTCATTTTTGCTGTCTAAAGTTAATTCCACTTTAATTCTGTATATTGACTTTAGACTCTTGCTGTTTGTAGCCTTGTTACACACTAATCCACTCTTGCGCTCCCTCTCACCACTAAAGCTTTCCTGAATTACAGCATTGTCCTACTGTGCATGTCCAGTTATAAGCTCTGCCAACCCCCTTAAATTTGAGTGTATGTAAGCCAGTTTCTCCGTGTATGTGTGAGAACATGCACTATAGTTTTCTGAATAATGACAGAAAGACAATTTCAAACTGCAACACAAATCAGATTGACCTTTCTCCACAAGCTTTTCTATGCATATACGTATTTAAAAAAAAAAAAAAAAAAAAAAAAGCACGCACTCATATTTTCTCCTGCACACACAAACGCACACAGAGGTCACCGGAAATCAGTGGAATTAATAGGACCAAAAACAACAATATCCTGACGATTAGAGCTGGGACCTTCAAACTAAAGAGGATTTTCAGCTTAACTTTTTAAGATTTAGCTACAAGACTTATGCTCAGGACCACAGTGTAATTGAATAAGACATTTCCATAAGGATTACCAGGACCCAGTTCTAATTCTTTTTATTTAATACCGCAAAGAGATATTTTCAGTCAAGTGAATAATGGCTATAAATAACAAAGGTAAAGCAAGAATGCACCCTCCCACACCACAATGTGTGTCAAGGGGTTGAGAAAGTAATCAAAATAAAGATATTTAAATTCTACTCATCCAAACATTGCTTTATGACTTAAATTACAGTGTGATAAAAGCAACTGAATAAGTGGTGGTTTTACTCAGTGCATGAAGCATAAATGTTTTTGCCTGAAGTACACAGCTTTCCCTGAAGCAATAAACACTTAGACAAGATTACACTTCACACAATTTATTAATTCTCATTTTGTTGAGACTCTCTGAACAAGGATGAGCTAGAGGAGGGTCAAGACATTACAAAAATACAACTAACGCAAATTAGCGCAACAGCAGTACCTGAATGTAGATTTGAGGAAATGCGAGGGGAGAAAAAAATTGACCAATACAGAAAAAAAGTGTAGTTACCATTCAACTAACTGAAGTAATAAATAATGCAACAGTTATGAAGAGCGCTTCAAAAGAGGACTTCTCTATTCCATAACCATTAAGAACTTCTTTGTTTGCAGACTCCATCCTCTCCATCTGGATGCTACATTAAACAGAGAGTCTGAGTCAAGCTGCAGAATGGTACCCTGGTGACAAAGATAAAGGCACTGATCAGATCCCATAAACATCTGAGCTGAAAGACGTGCACACTCCTCTGTAAGACAGAGCGAGAGAACAAATCTTCTCATAATTCACCCATGGAGCTTTGTCAGCTAACATTAGCAGGCTCAGTGTGAACTGAGATGAAACTCGAGAAATTTATCTTATTTAATGCAGCCAGGCATCGTTAGCATGTTTTTGATGATGAAGATTAATGGCAATGTTCTTAAAGCACTCAAAGAACATATATCTTGCAAATACAACCCAGATGGCAAAACTATTTCCCTGCAACTGAAGTTGCAGTCAAGTGGGTGCTCCCTTCAAGGAAGCCTCCAGGTGAAAATGCAAAGACAATCAAAATTCAGCCTCGTTCAGCCTTTTTTTTTTTTTTTACTAGTTTCTATATTTAACTTGTGTATTTACCGAGAAACCGCATTCATAAAAATACATGTTGCAGTGAAATGCCCTGACTGAAAAAGTTCTACTGAGATTTATAATACTGTGCAAAAGCCTCAATTCTTTATATTTCACAAGGAAAGTGGGAAATAGGTGCAGCGATTTACTGAATTGTGCAATCATTAATGGAAATACAGTATAAAGGGAAAAAAAAGTTTCTACAATTCTAATGAGCTTGAAAGTCAATATGCAGTATGTCCACCTTTATGCTTCAACACAGCCTGAACTCTCTTAGGCAGCTTTCTTGTAATTTCTTGAAGTAGTCTTCAGAAATAGTTCTCCAGGCTTCTTGAAGGACATTCAAAGCTCTTCTTTGGATGATGGATGCCTTTTGTTCTGTTCTCTGTCAAGATGATCCCACACTGCTTCAGTATGGTTGTTGAGGTCTGGGCTCTGGGGAGGCAAATCCAGGACTGATAGTGTTTCGCTGTGTTTTTCAATCCAGGTATGCTTTTACTGCATTGGCAGTGTGTTTGGGCTCACTGTCATATGGAAGAATCATGATCAGATGCTTTCCAAACAGTACTGAGGATGGATCAGAATCTGACGGTTCTTTTTGGTGTTCATAATTCAGTGAACTTTGACAAGAACCCCAACACCACTGGCTGAAATGCAGCCACACACCATGACAGAGCATCTACTGTGTTTTATAGATGGCTGTAGACACTCACTGTTGCACATCTCTCCTGATGTCCTCTGTACATACTGATGACAATTTGAACCATAATTCCACATTTGGGTCCATCACTCCTTCAGACCTGCTGCCACTGATTTTCAGTCTAGTTCTTGTGTAGTTTGGTATATCTCAGCCTTTTCTCCCAGTTTTATTCCTTAAGACAGGCTTCTTGACAGCCACCCTCCCACTGAGACCATTTTTGATGAGTCTTCGGCAAACAAAAGATGGATCTGTGTCAGGTCTTTGTTGGAATTTTTCCTATTTCATAAGGGCATGGCTTAAGAAACTGAAACTGTTTGTCTGTTGTATGTGGTTTTTAGGCATGCCACTTTTTTTTTTTTTTGTCCTCCACTTGCCTAGTTTTCTCAAACATTTTTAAGGACAAACTGCACATTCTTCTGAAAAACTTGAGATGCAAGGACTGGACTAAAAATGAGTGAAAAAGCTATGTCCAAAGAAAAAACTTTGAAAGACCTTCAGAAAACCTGGAAAACTATTGCTCACAACCACTTTACAACAATTACAAGAAAGTCTGGCTCCTTAAAAGCAAAATATAAAGAAATGAGGGGGGAATCAAGACTTTTGCACAGTACTGTATAACAGGCTAAAAATATAAACCTTAGCACATTTAATGATGGGAAGCATGGCAAACATTTAAAATCACTCAGTATTTCGCTTCCCATGCAATGCTACAAAAGTGACTGTAGTGCAGTGAATCATTCATAAAGTGAGCTAAAAAAATATATAAAAAACCGTAATGAGTGTTCAAAATGAATATCAACATAGAAAAAAAGCTGACCAAAATCTCTTGCTGCCAAAATCTTCGTGGCTGAGTGTCTGTGATTCCTGAACACTTCCACTTTGCAACAGTATCACTTACAGCTGATCACGGAATATCATGGAGGGAGGAAAATTCACAAACGGACTTGTTGTAACGTGGCATCCTATTACAGTATACTCAGTTTCATCTTTTGAATGAACCATTGTAAAGGCAGACTGTGTAGTGTTCGATTTTACACACCTTTGGCAACAGGACTGAAAACATCTGATTTTTTTTGGTCTTCTTTGTATTGATGGTAACATCACTTCTAAATCTGTATTGAACCTTTTTGTTGGAACTATGAAATGTTCTGTTTGAGAGAGTCCAGTATCGTGCAATATTGTAGTAACAAGTACAGTTTAAATATAAATCCCATAAAGAATGAGCTGAATGAATATAGGCTTAATGAAAAGCACACAGAAATGTGAGTTTGCCTTTGACTGCAGGTCAAAGAGCGTAGAGTGAAGTAAACGCAGAAGGGAGTTGAAAAGGAGAGAGACCAAAACAAAGGAGTAAGAGAAAAGCAAGTGGGAAGCATAGGGGGTGAGAAATGAAAGCCCAAAGGGCTCTCTGCAGCCAGACAGGTTCTAATGATGCCATCTCAATAACAGATTCCATTGTGCACGAACAACTGGTTGTGCTTCAGTGCACAAGGAAGAAAGACATTTCTTTAGTAGTTCTTTATTTGGACACAGCTTTTCTGATACTGAAACACAAAGAACAGCGTCATGTCGATAAAAGTTTACATAACATACAACAATTGTAGAAGTCCTTAAAAAAAAAGATTTCCTTTATTTCTGCTAAATATAGCTTTCATTTCAATTTCAGTGTTTTCAGGAATTTTAATATTAGCTTTTTATAATGTCACCTGGGATAAATAAAATTCTAGTTTGAAGAATGTCAACAACAGAAATGTTAAGGCAATAACTTAAATCAAAACTGTGTCTAGAATGTTATTTTCAAAGGTTCAAGGCCCCTCACTGATTTAAAAGCAAAACATTTCCCAGGAGCTACCTGCAGTAGCTAACATTCAGCCGCTTTAATCTGGATATTGTAACTATTACAGTGGCTGCATAATCAGCACAAAAAAAAAGCAGCAACAATCAATATGCTGCCTTCCTTGCTACAAATCCCTGTGGCATTCATTACTGTAAATAAGAATGAAGTTTATACTTGACTTGCTTCAGGATACAAATTTGTAAGCCATTATAAGGCTGTGACTTATGCCACATTGGGGCATCTAAGAGACAAGCATCTGTTTATTTAATAAGAGACACAAGAGCTATATGCTTATATACTATAATGGAATATGTATTTAAAATTAGCAGTAGATTACATTTTTTAAACGTGCCAGGGATAATAAGAAGAAACAGCAGGAGCTGCATAAATGCAGTTAGATCAGCATCACATTTTTAATCACGTAGTGCTGTCTGAATGACCAACACAGCTGTTACTGTCTGTCTAGCATATTTATTATTACCTTATGTTGTTTGCACTGCATGCCGCGTCTGCATAAATCACTGCACTGTACAGGGTTTTAGCCTCTAGATCTGTATTAATGCATGCATTTAAGTATATATATATATATATATATATATATATATATATATATATATATATATATATATAAAAATAAATGTATGCATTAATACATACTAGAAGACATAAGCAAATAAATGCACACACTAGCAACTAAAATGTAGATCAAGGGTAGTGGGCAGCCAGCTGCAGGCCATAGGAAGCAACTGAGGGAGGGATGTTCAGTGCACTGTAGCATTTCAGGTAGAGGGTGCTAATCCAGCCATCACCAGTGCACAAGTGTCTTTGTCGGATCTGATGTGTGGTACAACACCTTAACAGCACAAAAAGAGCGTGTTCATGTGCATCTTTCATCTTAAAAGGCTCTCACTTTCTTTCTCACCTCACATTTATGATGTTAAATCACAATTTAATGTCTTACCACAGTAGTCTTACGTTGTGGGCATAAAAACAATGACAACCTTTAAAATAGTTAATGTTGGTAGGAACAAATGTCCTAAGTTCCTCTGAAATTGCACACAGAAAAGAATCTACCAAATGCAAAAAAAAAAAAAAAATGCAAACTACTGCGTGCAATTATCTGTTCTTACTGTTGTCTCCCTTAAAATTTTTGGAATTTCTTTTTCAGACCTTTAAGAACCACTAGACTGAAAGCTACAATCCAGATGGGCACATGGAGGCAGCTTTGTGACATGTTGCCAAGTGTGTCAGACAAACAAACAGCACATTACAATTCCATGACAGTGATTAGCAAAGTGTTTAACACCTCGCAGATCTGATGCCTGTTTCTGTAACCACTGACAGCATTTTAAACATTAAAGGGGAGGTGGAGATAAAAGGGAGAAAGGAGAGCAGTGGGGGGAGGGGGAAATGGGGAAAGAGGAGGGGCAATACATATGGGTACATACAGCACAGGTACAGATATGAAACACTATATTGCAGAGAATATGACTTAAGACAAAGATTGAGCTGGGAGCAAAGGCCAAGTCGGGTGAAGTCTCACTGTGTTATTCACTGTCTCAAAAGAAAAAGAAAAGTCGAATAGTAACACAAGTTTTTCACCTCCACTGTCAGGTGAAAACTGCTACTGCTTATTTACCAGCCTCAATGGTGCCAGTATTGTTTTCACCTTCTGAGTCTGTGTGTTGGCGTGCATCTGTGTGTATTTAATGTCCCACAGGGCACACGTTAAGCATTGCATTTTTGTGATTTCATTTCTGCTAAGCAGTCTAAAAAATAGCTAAAAGAAAAGATTCTTAAATATTCTTTTGAGCTCTCAGTGTTAATCAATAAATCCGAAAAGCTTTGTGCACCAGAGCTGACAGAAACTTGTAATATTTTTTTACCCCCAAAATGTGGAAATGACATACTTCTCACTGAAAATAAGAAAAGGATCGTGGCGAGAGAGTTGTGAAAATTAATGGAGAAGGTGCGAAACTGAAAAGTAAGCAGGATACAGAATTCAAGACATGAATGTGATCGGATTTGTGCAGCTCTAGTACAATGATGTTCATAACCAATCATCTCCATGCATCACTGTTCAATGAATCATTCACAAATGAATGAAGCAAAGAAAGAACATAAAGGGTCTATGCAGGCAATGTTCTTTGGATTTCAAAGTATTATAAATGTAACTGTCAAGATTTTTTGTGGGGGCATTTTCCCTTCGCCCATTTGTCCTTCTTTGTATGCGTATACATGAGCACATGCATGTGAGCACCGTCCAGAACAAACTTCCAAATGCCATGTTTTCGCCTGTCCATGATTTGCTATCGAGGACATAATTCAGAAGAAAGAGACGTACTGCAAGCAAATTATGTTGGCACTCACACATACACACTTGCACAAAGATGCATGAATAAACACCCACGCTGAATATGTGCCCAGACGCACAGATTGTAATCAGGAGGTGTGCTCACAAATGACCAGTATTACATGCATGCAAGTTCAGACAATATGCATAACCAACTAATGCATACACATGCTCACACACAAGCACGCCTGAGATACTCACACAAATGTGGCACACACACGAAAGCATATTTTGTGCACATTCAGGGAACCTTGTACCCCAGCGAGACACAGTGCAGATAACTGGAAGACTAAAACAGCATTTGTGTCAGCAGAGATGGTGAACAAGACCGTGAAAAACTACGAAAGAGAGAGAGGAAGGAAGGAGAGGGCAGCTGTAAATACTCAGACGGCTACAAGGACATAAGAAGAACAAAACGGATGAATAGCACACACGAACACCCACGTATAGTATATGTCATACAGTTCATGCAACAGAAATGTACAACGGCACACTCACGCATACATAAAGCTGACAGCCTCAGTAGTATTTATTACAATACATACTACTGAGGCTGGGTCCAACACACACTCACCAAACACTGTATTAGGTACACCTTGCTAGTACAGGGTTGAACCCTGTTTGCCTTCAGAACTCTTATTTTTTTTATGGCATAGATTCAGCAAAATACTGGAAACATTAATCAGATTTTGGTCCATATTGACATGGTGAATCTCCCATTCCACCACATCCTAAAGGTGCTCTGCTGGATTGAGATCTGGTGACTGTGGAGGCCGTTTGGGTATACTGAACTCACTGTCATGGTCAAGAAACCAGTTTGAGATGATCTGAGCTTTGTGACATGATGTGTTATCCTGTTGTTAGCAACAATGCTCAGGTACTGTAGGCTGCGGTGTTTAAACAACGCTCGCAAAGTGTTACAAGAAAATATCCCCCACACCAATACCCCACCTGCAGGCTGAGCAATTAATACCAAGTCGTTGTTTACACCAATTTCTAACCCTACCATCTGAATGTTGTAGCAGAAATCATGACTGATCAGACCAGGCAACATATAGTATTGCTAAAATTCTAGTGTCCAATTTTGTTGAGTCTATGCAAAATGAAACCCCAGTTTCCTGTTCTTAGCTGACAGGCTCCTGGTTTGGTCTTCTGCTGCTGTAGCCCATCTGCTTCAAGGTTTGATGTTTTCTATTCACAGATGCTCTTCTGCATACCTTGGTTCTAATGAGTGTTTATTTGAGTTACTGTCGCCCTCTTATCAGCTCAAAGCAGTCTGGCCATTCTCTTCTGAACTCTGTCATCAGCAAGGAGCTGCCACTCACTGGATATTTTCTCTTTTTCATACCATTCTCTGTAAACCCTAGAGATAGTTGTGCAGGAAAATCCCATTAGATCATAAATTTATGAAATACTCAGAACAGCCCATCTGGCACCAACAACCATGCCACGTTCAACATCGCTTAAATCATCTCAGCCGTGTCGACATGCATAAATGCATTGAGTTGCTCCCATGTGATTGGCTGATTAGATATTCCCTTTAAGGAGCAGTTGATCAGGTGGCCAATGAGTGTATTTGCCTCTTCTCTGAAAAAAAGTGAATTGCTTAATAATTAGATTGATTTTTCAGAGGAAAAAATAAAAGGGATAAATCTGCACCCTAAATCGGACTTCAGTTGAAGCTACTGTGCGAGGAGCAAACTTTTAGCTACTGCACAGCCTCTAAAATAAGCTAGCTTCTCCGCTCTTGAAAAATACATAGAGCTGAAAATATTTCATTGAGAACACAATATTAAGAGCACAGAGCCACAGAGGCATGCATTTACATTTTTAACATTTTTTGTGTGGCTTCTTCATACATTTTGTGCTGCCAGGAGTGGTTTAAATCAATCTCCGCAAAAAGCAAGCTGACACTTGCAACAAAGGTTTTTGTCCTCAGATGACATTAAGCGTGTGCCAAATGGATAAACACACAATACAATCATCCGGGAACAAGGCCCTGTGTTGTACAAGTCCTTACCAAGCCATCTGGTCTATTCTACCTGTATTCTGACTGATGCAGTGAGATGAAGCACCTTCAGCAGGGCAGGCCAGTCTACCCTCGCCTGCATCTGCAGTCCACCTCAGACAAGTAATCATACTTCTTCTCACAGTTACCTGTCAGTTTATCTCAACTTCAGAAGCACACACACATTCTCCATTTCTCTCTCTGCCTGGTTAAGGGTTCTGCATCAGTGACCAGGTACAGACGTCAGAGCAGCTGCCACTGTCTCTCTCTTTCCTTTACAGAAAGATACATAACAGTCTCAAATATCACAATACAACCATACAGAAACCAGACAAAGAGTTTGCACCTCAGTGAATCATATTCACATACAAACAAACAAAAAACACTATTGTTCATGCACAAAGAAATATGAGGTGCTAAATCTTTCAAGTCAAAGATAACATGGACCAGCACATCTGTCATCACTCAGACATAAAACTCAAAAGAGATGAAGGCTTTAACACACGCTGCCAAGCGCCCACCCTGCTGAATTGGTGCATACATTCAGATTTAAATACATGTGTGCACACACAAACAGAAAAGGACAGTTTCAAAAAGGAAGCGATGTTGACAGCTGTGAAACTTGGAGACAAAACCAGACAGGAACAGCCATTCACACAAACTGAGATGTTTAGAAATCCTTCTCCAAGGAAAAGACCGGAATAGCACCAAAGTGAAAGGAAAAACCAGGACATGCCACCCCAATTTCTAAACCCTGTAAATAATGGAAACCTCTCATTTGGTCTTTCAACTCATCCCGTCTAAATGACAGAAATTCTTCTCTTTCTCTCAACATTATGAAAGGACTGAGCCCCCCATGTTCACACACTGCAAAGATCCAATAATCTCTAAGTCAATTTTCTCACTTATCACTTTATAACCTTCTCTCTTTTTTTTTGCTTGCTTTTTTTATCTTTACCAACTCTGTGACAACCCACAAATTAATGTTCTATGTTTCTTCTTAATTTTCCAATTTAAATAATATGAGATTCTACTATGATGTGGTCTATGTAGGAACACAACTACTCTGTTGAATATTAATCCCAGGAGCCATTCAGCAATACAGGATCTCTGTTTTTATGCCTGAATCTGTATCATCTAGCACTGACTGACATCTGTGATTACATGGTAGTGGGTAGTCAAAAACCCAGGCTAAGCACAGTACTGAACAAGTGAACAAGTACTGCAACAAATGGATCTCAGAGGCCCTCTGTTAAAAGTCTGTGGTCACACTCTTTGGCCCAGTTTTATGAACACGTGCTGGTTTTGAGTAGTCAAATTAGGCACTTTAGATGTTTAGATCCATACCCATAAACCAGCACCATCAGGGAAGCATCTGATAGCCATCAGTGAGTCAGTCTAGGATCACAGAAGATACTGAGACAGTCTCCAAAGCAGAACTGTGGCAAGTTCTTCAGTATGACTGTAACAACCTCTATGCCGAGCATATTGAAAAAAAAAGTGTGCAAAGAGTTGTTCTACATGGCATTTCTTTTGGCAACTATGAGGAATCTCAGTTTTCTTACTATGGCTGTTCCTCATTCAGTGATGTCACACTTATAAAAGTGGTTTCTGTTTTAATATTTCTCCTATACAAATATTTCACTTTTTTCAAAAGGAATTCTTTGAAATCAAAAAGACATCAGATATAATAAAACAATAGCTACTTTTGGCTGCTCCCTTATTCACAAGGGGTCGCCACAGCAGGGAGCACCACATATTTGATTTGGCAGATTTTTATGCCAGATGCCCCTCTGGACACAACCTCCGAGGGATCTGTGTCTCCTCTCACAACTGAACTAGGGATCTTTTGCTTGTTAGAAAAATGTGTAAACCACTACAGTCATCTATCCATCCGTTCTCTTCCATTTATCCTTTTGAGGGTCATGGGGCTGGAGCCTATCCCCGCTGTCATAGTGCGAGAGGCGGGGTACACCCTGTCCAGGTAGTCAGCATGTCGCAGGGCTAACACAGAGAGAGACAGACAGCCATGCTCATGCCTAGAATCACCAATTAACCCAGGGATCCTCAAGGCCAGGCCTTGAGGGCCGGTGTCCTGCAGGTTTTAGATGTGTCCCTGATCCAACACACCTGAATCAAATGGCTGAATTACCTCCTCAGTATGCAGTCAA